>NC_136019.1:9746504-9857704 GCF_048128805.1 Centroberyx gerrardi | reverse complement strand
GTGAAAAAGAGACACATAAATATTCCAACATAATTGGGCGGTCAAAAGAAAATGTGCAGGGAGAAAGAGGCCACTCAAACACTTACTCATCGCACCACAATGCCTTTTTTTTTTTTTTTTTTTTTTGCAATAGTAAGGACACCTGTCTGGGGGAAAATTCGACTAAACCACAGCAGGAGGTTCTTGTGTAGTATGTGGTGACAAAAAAAATGTCTACAAAAGCCAGTGACCATCTCAGGACCCTTCAAAACT
This sequence comes from Centroberyx gerrardi, assembly GCF_048128805.1. Classification (NCBI taxonomy): domain Eukaryota; kingdom Metazoa; phylum Chordata; class Actinopteri; order Beryciformes; family Berycidae; genus Centroberyx; species Centroberyx gerrardi. The sequence goes on along the minus strand of NC_136019.1, from coordinate 9,857,452 downwards.
CTCGAAGAACCCTCCAACTCCCTCTGGAGTGACAAAGCCAGCATGATGGCCTCTATTCGTTCCTGTTCATTCAGCCTTTTCTTTAATTCCCGTGTTATGTGTAGTGCACGGTGCAAAAGTGCATTGAGTTGAGAGTTCAGCGGAGGCCAGGCAGATCAAAGGGTGGACTGAGGGTAAGCATCACATCAAAGGGACAGCCCACTGGTATGGAAGCCAGGGGGACAACCTAAGCTCTAGGGCTTAGTAAAGGATACACTGAACTAGGCTTGCAACACACTCTAGGTGGCCTACCAGTTGATTTCTTTTTTTTTTTTTCTTTTTTTCCGGACACAATTTTGCTCCTCCGACTAGCAAAGTTGTTTTCCGCTGCGATGCTCTCGCCTGGCCAATAACTGAAGGTTAAATTGAAAGCTAAATATTGTGCCATCCGGTGAGGAAAACGAAACTATCGGATTATGGGACTCAATTTGAGACCGCAATCCAGCTTCATTCACAGAGCAACAACAATCCAGAGCTGTGATCCCGACAGTACCATCAGAATTCACTCAAGGCCATATTTCTACAAAAACGTGTACTTTAACGTTGCATTTCCCTTTTCATCAGCGTTAGCCGAACTCTTGGTATTCCCGGATGCCGCCATCATTGCTTTGACACTCCAGCGATCCAAACAGTGGAATCCCCCTATCCGTGACAAAGCCCCTTATTAACTATTAAAAGGTACGTGTAAAAAAAAACAGCCCTGACATAAAACCGTTGTCGTCCTGCCAAGGCCTTCGCTCTCAAAGTCAGCCAAAACAAAGCAGCTTGTCAAATAAAACATTTCACCATAAATATTTCACCGTGAATCGCAGGCAGGTTGAAAGCCACATCTCTGCAGCGTCTTCATCCTCGCAGAACGGCAGATTGTTTGGGTTAAGCCACTCACCGATCTGACCTCCCACCTAATACTTCATTTCTAGATTCGATCTGTTTGACCATTTGGATATATTGCTAAATCCTACAAGGTTTATCCAGATGGCCGCTATCCAGTGTGTGACAGTCCAAAAAACTGCAATAAAAGGCAAGACGAGGATTCACCCAGATATCTTTGCAGCACTTTGCCTTTAATATTTCAAGGTTCTGAGCATAATACTCGCATGCTTTGGGACAGAGAAATTCACTTCAAAGGAAGGGTGTCTTTAACCTAGAAAATCTAGCAATTCAGTAAAATGGATGGTATGAAAGTGTGTGTATCTGATTCTGTGCGCACAGCCTAGGGTTTGGCTATGAACCGAAAATCCCACTTTAACTGTGGGAGGCGAGGTGAGCACCGTACAGCTGTCAAGGAACCGTGAGTATAGATTTTTATTAGTGTGTAGGGTACATGAGCGTCTTTCCACTCGTGCGTGTGCACATGCATGCGTGCGTGCGTGTGTGTGTCAATATAAAGACGCGAGCACACAGGCTACACTGCTGCTTTTCAGCGAAGATGTTAAAGCGATGCGGTCTGTGTGTGTTCCCTTTCTTTCTGGCCCTGCATCCAGCGCCTCATCTTTTGTGCCTTTGACACGCTTGTACGTTCTGGGTTCTTTTCTCCACGGTGCTATGTCATGATCAATTTACCGCTCGGCACATGACGGCCCCTAGCGCCTCAGAGGATTTGAAGGACTTTGTGTGCAATCCCAGCCTGCCTGCGCTCTCTCTCCCACATACAAAACTGCCATTTGTATTCTTATCCCGCTTTGGCCGCTGTGCGAGATTGTGTCCCAGCTTTTGCCTCTCTGATTCCAGGTTATTGTTTGGGAGAGAAATCGCGCCGAATCTCACCGAGCAGACACAAACTGGCAGCTTGTATTTTGAGGCAAATCTCCCTCATTTTCTCTATTTTTTACCACTCTGTTTCCCACTGTGTAAACGTTGAAGACTGAGGCCGGGGTCAATCTGGTATCAGTGGCTGGAACGCTATTTCAGAGGAAGTATTATAGAATTCTGCCTGCATGTGTGTACATGTGTGTCTGTGTGTGTCTGTGTGTGTGTAGAGAGAGAGAGAGAGAGAGAGAGAGAGAGAGAGAGAACGCACTGAGGCATTTTGAGAACAACAGGCTCAATCAGTGCTCATTTGTTCAGGGACCCAGAGAAACTGAGCTCATTGCCTCACACTAGCGACAGAGTGGGAAGGTACCGTCGACAAGTGTGGGTTGTATGCAGCTACCGTATGCTTGTGCACCTGCCTGTTTCTTTTTTTTTTTTTTTTGTATGTGCTTTTTCTAGCACAGAGCACGATAAACGCCTCGGCGCACAATAACGCCAAAGCCACAAGTTGTCATATGCTCCAAACCTCGACGACGTCTCTCCTCGTTCAAGCTCCGACGCCAACATGAAACCCACACTCTGTCATGCGGCGTCCATAATAACACACGCGCAGCCATGTCGGCTTTTAACAAGCCTGATGAGAAACGGAGCGAAATGCTAAATAGCTGGGCGCGTAACCCACTGAAGCAAGAACACGCCGTCGAGGACATTTGCAATTCAAGAACTGTCATCAGTGCTAATGCATGCTATGCCAATCCAGCCAAAAGCGTCCCATATTATCATTCTGTTCTGGTATTCAGGTTGGTGCCGCTGCCACTGGCAAGGCTATAGCTGCCTCTGTATGTGTGTAGGTGGGCTCACATTATTAAGCTGGCCAGGCCTAAATGTATTCACGCAACCTGTACCGTGTATTGCCATGCTCTCGCTCTCTCTCTCTCTCTCCCTCTCTCTCTCTCTCTCTCTCTATCTTTACCTTCCCTCCTCCTCACCCTCTCTCTCTCTCTCTCTCTCTCTCTCTCTCTCTGATCCTGCAGCCACCTGGCGAGTGTCCCACGGTGGGGACTTTTACAGCAGCCATTCCTTTGCTCTTCCTTCTAATTGAATAATGCACTGTAGTATAAAATCCCCCTCATTAAAAAGGCCTTCTATGGATTAAAATGCTGAGGCGAACACATTTTCCGCATGCGGAGGTAACTTAATGTATTCGGTTACCTCCCGTAATGAAGTGAAAATGAGACTTGACCGATGGGCTCCAATTTGTGTTTGCTAGGGACGGCCGCGTCGGTGGAACGCTGCAACCTAATGTTATGTGAGCAGGTTTTTAGGGCATGTAAACAGCATTGCCGGATGGTGTGTGTGTGTGTGTGTGTGTGTGTGTGTTTATGGGCGTCTGTATCTGTGTGTATCTGTTATCTGCGTGATATTAGGAATGTCATGTGTGACAGGCCTATGCGGCAGAGAGTGCGAGTGTGTCAGTACACATATGATTAGACGTGCTCTTGTGAGAGTTGTCAGTACTTTCCTAATATAGAACATTACAGCTCCCCACTGAGGCCCGATGGCCTGCTGTCTGTTCCATGACCTTTCAGCACACATCCAAGTATCCAAGTAGAATTTATATTACAGATAACATTTTAGGCGTTTTGCTAACTCATTCAGAGTGGGTTACAATGGCAAAACATTTTTAGTTGTTGTGTTTTTTTGTATGCCACAATCAAAGTTATGGAGCCCAGAAGGGAAAAAAAATACATTATATGCCAAGTCCATGATTTACCACAAGGGCAGAGGATGCTATTGCGTGTGCACAATTTGATTGTAATATGATGTCAAGTGCAGAAGATATGTAGCGTTCCCTCATTGTCAATATTCTGAATTTCATAATTCGTGCATGTGTCTACAATTTATCAAAACGTGAGTATGTTTTCAAAAACATGCTCACTTGAGCTTGTTGAGCAACTTTCAAACTGATTTCACCCACTTGACGTAATTAGTTGAATTTAGCTGATTGCCTTGTGTTATATACTGTACGCACACAATAGCATGTGTACTTATGCATGTGTGCATACTTCATTATGAATGTCCCTACAGGGCGGACATGCTGGTCGCTCCGTAGCAAATAGTGTTCCAACAATAGAAAAATGAACACTTCGCTGTGATTGCGAGTGCTGTTCCAGTAATTAAAAAAACGAATCCAAACATAACTAAACAGTGCAATGAACTAAAACACTGACATAATTACAACTACCTGGATCTAGACTACTGGCCCCAGCACTGGCTGATCTGAGACCAGCTACAGAGCAGTGGCAGCTGCTCGCCCTCCACTGAGACCCACCTCATGACAGAGACAAAGACCGGGGCTCTATCCGTCACTTTCAGCCTTGTTTAGCACATCCTCAATGGGGCCACAACCAGCTCCTCTCCCCTCCACCATGCAAAAACAAGCTTAATGTCATTTATTTACCAGCCCTACTGGGCAGATAGAGGGCAGAAAGCCATGAAGGAAGGCCTGAGCCATGTAGACTCCATTGATAAAGTTTGTTAACCAAATCTCTCTCTCTCTCTCTCTCCCTCTATTCGCTCTCATTCTCTCTCTTCCTTTTCGGAAAGGATGAGAGTCCTATCGAGGCACCGAGTGTAAACCCCACGGTATAATTTCAAATTAACCAACCTCACCCTTGTATGGATATGAGATTTCTTCGGCTAATATTGATATGCAGAATTTTCTCATTATCCCAAGCGAATGAAACCGCTGCAAACAACACCCGGGCATCCGTGTCTTGTGCAAGGCGGCAAGGAGAGAAGAAAAAAACAATGTTTAATTTGTGAAAACAACTCCCCAACTAATGAATTTCCTAAGTTTGTTTCCTTGCTTACAGCTCCTTGTTTGGCTTTGTTTTAATAAAGCATGCTGATTTGGAAAAGCGAGGGGCAGCGAGAGTAAGAATAGACAGTTATGGTGAAGGGAGAGAGAGAGGAGTTTGTGCAAAAACACCTTATTTGGAGTTTTCTGCGGTGATCCAAGCGCGCTCTGCCAAAACGAGACGTTGGAACTAGGTGTAAGACAAGAAACAGCTTACATGAGGAGTGCATCGCCAGAGGCATTTTAATGATCCAGGGGTCTGGAACGTGAACAACAGACGCTGCTCATCTGAGCCCCAGACATGAACTGAATTATCACTGTATACACAAGCCAAACGTGTTCTTGTAGCATCACATAAATCAAGCGGAAAAAAGTGTCACGGTGGCCTCAAAGATATGCGAGGATCTCAACCGAAAAAGAAGCGAGGGCTCCTCTGCTGCTGAGGAGTTCACCGTGAGTTCACACAGGCCATTCCCAGTCGCTGAATAGTCAATGTGATCCAGCTTTGTTTGAACAAATCTTTCAAATCATCCGCTACCAGTAATCGCAGGGTTCCTTTAATTCCAAAACGCTATAACCGGTCGGAAGCGATAAATCTCACCTAATGTTTCATAGCAATCTCTGAAGTGTCACTATTTTATAAAGTCTTTCAATAAATAATAACTAATTGTACTCCAAAGTAGTTTGCCTTTCATGCTAATCAATTATTTTGTAAGATTAGGTGCCACTTCTGTCTCATTTCGGAATGAAACTCTGCAATTCATACTGTGATTTCCCTTCAAACGCTAAAATACTACACGGCACCAAAATTTATAGATGAGTCACACTTCTTTGCAGTGGCTGTACCTTTTTGAAGCAACCTTTAAAAAAAAGGCTAAGGAGATGTCTGGAATTAAAAACACTGTGATATGAGCAGCCCGCCTGTTCCGTCTCTTCAGGCTTTCAACTTATAGCTGATTCTCGTTACTAGAAATAGCTCAGAAGTGGAATAACTTCGCCGAGTGCTGTGACCTTGTTGCACTTACGAGGAAATGCTCTTAGCGATGCGTGCAGCGGTGCAGATGCAAGACGTAGCCGACATACTGTACGGGCGCACGCATCGCACAGAGAGAGAGAGAGAGAGAAAAGAGGAAGATAAGAGGGAGAATAATTGTTCACCTCGGACATTCCTTCAGACCGCATGAAAGAAACGGAAGCCACCATAAAATTCCATGTAGTTAACATTCATTACTGACACACGCAAACACATTCTCTCTCTCTCTCACACACACACACAGCATATGAATAGTAGCGGCTGTGAAGGCTGTCTTTTCATCTTTCCATTTGCAACCGATTCTAGGGTAAGGAAAATATTTTGGGTGCTAAAACCTGCACCGCCCCGTTTCCGAGCCGCGCGCCTTTTTCTTTTTTTGTTTCACGGGGAGAGTCGAGCGGTGTCATTATGTTATTAATCCAAATTGCCCCGCAACCGTTGCAATATAATCTGCTTTTGAGCCTGTGAGAAAACACAGACAAAGATTTGAGTCACCCGCTTCCAAACTTGTCCTCTTGGAGTTAAGCTAGGTGTTAGCGGGTTGCGGCTGAGGAGCGCGGTGTGCCGCGCTCCGACCTGGCGCCGAGCTTGGCCTAGTTAGGGCCTCGGTGCCCTCATCAGCAACCGGCACACCTTCTGTCAACATGAAAGCATCCTTTTCTTATTCCCCTTCGCAGCTTAACAGCACGTCGCTCCCCCCCCCCCCCCCCCCCCCCCACACACACACACACACATGCGCGTACCTATACGTCTAGTCTCAGAAACGTCGCAAATTCACAGCAAAACTCTTCACTTTGACGTATTTCATTACTTCGATGTCCTATTGCTTATTACTCAAGAAATCACTGTTTATTTAATAAAACCAGAGAGACTTATTTCCATCCAACACTGCCCCTCTGCACACACACACACACACACACAATTCCCTGGAGGGCCAGAGGAGTGTGTTTGTTCTACCTTATCACAATAAATGTAATTATACTGGTTATTTAATGGTTTTTTTTGTATTTTGTTTTTGTACTTTTTTAACAAGAGCCTTGTCAAACTCTGTAATTAGTGATCACTGAGAGGAATCAGAAAACGAGAAAGACTTGTTTTTGTTGTTGCGCCGCCGCTTCCCTCTGTCTTCCCTCGCTCTCCCCTGAGGGTTAGAAGCCTCACACGCAATTTGATTCTGTTGCTCGGCGCTGAATCCCAACCTCGCTCTGCCTCCATCTCCCGCTATCAAATATTATACGAATAACGTTAATTTCTTGCGACTCGTATCGGCGGACCTACAACCTGTGAGACGCGGGCGGGACGGGATGAGACGGCGAAAACCCTCCCGGGCGTCGCTTCTTCTTTTCATCCTAAACGGAGCGGAGGAGCCGAGGTGGCTTCAGGAAACCTTTGTCTCCGCGCTTTGATACACATCACACGCCGCCGAGGTGACACCCGAAACACTAACAAGGTGACTCCGATGGGTGGCCCAACTCTTTACACTTCAAGGTGCGGGTGCAGGCAGCACGGTAGAACAATAGCTCTTGAAGAAATACGACCATATTCCTATCCTGCTACTTTGCACCCGTTACTGACAAAGTAGTAACCTTTAGAGGATGCAATCATCTGTGTTTTTAAAAAATATTGAGCAATGAACAACTGAACGCAAGGGCCCGATTTTTATTTTCATACGGCGTTTTTTGGAATGAAACCCTCCCATATCTTTTCCATCAGCGTGCATAATATGAGTACCCCGCTGCCAATGTTCTTCCTTGCTTTGTCTCCTGACTTTCTTTGGTTGTTCCCTCCCCGCTCCTCGCCTTGTAAGAGCTGAGATAAGCTAAGTCCAAACTCAGACAGCTGGCCCTCCTGGAGATGTTTTTGGCACGGCTCGTTGTTTATTCAAACCGGTTTCCAAGCAAGATCCTCTCAAAAAAAAACATAAAGAGCAGAAAAGAAAACGGCGATCAAGAAAACCGTTTGTTTTTTTCTTTCCGAAGCGACTGTTGGTACAGTCACAGGTCAGGAATGTTTCATTACAAACAAAATAAGGTGGGGGGGAAAAAAACAAAGTCTTAGAAGTTGCAGTAAGGGCTTTTGAAATCTCATGCTGGGTGGAAGAACAGAATAATTCAACCATCGAGGCCTGAAGCACCCATAAAGCCCAGCGTGGCCGGCGTGGAGAAGCGGGGGGTGCAGCAGCCATGCTTGGTGGGTTTGCGTTGAGGCGGTGTTGACACATCTGGTACTGTGACAGTTCCACATGGGGGGAGTATTAGAAAAAATACAGGCAGAAAAACTAACAGCGGGACCACGTAGCGAGAAGAACCGGGGATTACGTCAATCTCGGGCTGAGAGAGAGAGAGAGAGAGAGAGAGAGAGAGAGAGAGAGAGAGAGAGAGAGGAACGCAGCGGACTGAAGGCTTTAGGTTCGGTTCTTTGCAACAGAAAAGTGTGTTTGAAGATGTTTTTCACCTTCAGTCCCATCAGGCCGAGAGTTTCTCAGTCATGAAACAATGAGGCCTGGCAGGCGCAGGCTGACAGGAGCCGCCGTCTAGACGGGGTGGGTGTGCGGGAGCGGGGAGGCGCCGGAGAGCCAGGTGCTCTTTATAAACACTCCCATTAGAGATTGGGCCTGGTGCTTGTTTGAATAACTTTCAAATACGGAGGCCTGGTGTTTATCCACCATTGATCCCTCCTGTCCATTACGGCTCCATGGGAGGACCGGCCGTTGTCAGTAACTACCATTACAGGAAATCTATACCTAATACCCTTCTCATTATGAATACTCATTTTGAAACTTCAATAACAGAGGAGCAGTGTGGCGGGCAGCTATCGTTATTCATCCAGGAGCGAGGTTAAAGAAAGGGAAGAGATAAATGTGAAGTTTGTAATGCTCTCTTTTACTCATTCATCTTTTAGCAGAAGAAAAGACTCCTTTGGTCAGAACCTTGGCGTGTACACTGCAAAAAACATCCATCTCAACGAGGCGTTTAGTCTCATATTCAGCCTTCAAATCTTATTTTTCTTAAAACAAGAGAGAAATTCTGCCAGTGAGGTGAGATCACTCCACTTGTTTCCAGTGCAGTTTCACTTGCTACAGGAATTTTCTAGAAATGAGTCATCTTGAAGGTGAGAATAAGGCAGATCACTGCACTACTATCGAGAAAATGACTGAATGAATGGAAACAAGTGAAATTATCAAACCCCACTGGCAGATTATGTTCACCTACGTTAAGAAAATTACGATTTTAGGACTCAATAATAGACTAAATGACTTGTTAAGATGGAGATTTTTTTGCAGTGTAAAGAATATCTCTCTCTGCTGTAATATGCAAGCACACATATATGCATAAGTAGCAGCTCTGTAAATTTCCCCCTCATCATTATGCTAGTGCAGAAAAACTAACACTATATCTAGGTAGCTGCAGGGGGTCCTGGCTTGTGACTGCAGCAGTGCAGGGAGCACATTCAAAGAAAAAAAAAAAAAAAAACATCACCAAGAAACAAAACATTACCAAGTCTCCATCTTCCCCTCAATACACCCCACACACCCGCTCCTGCTGTGGGAGTAGGAAAAGGGAATCAGGGCCTTTTTAAATTGAAATGAACATTATAGATGTATAGATAGCCAGGCTTATAGATAGAGACACGGTGAATGGCCCTGAAGCCATTCTGGGCTGTGATGAAACAATGACCCAGGAGCTGCCAAATTTAGAGACATGCTGGGTCTCCCAGGAAGCATCTCCATTTGGGCTGGAATGGCAAGCGTGACCCTCATCTCTCTGCTCCTCACCTCCAACTAATTGAATCAGGCTGCTGCCCAGGATAATTCTGTGTGTATGTGTGTGTGTGTGGGTGTGTGTGTGTGTGCGTGTGCCTGTGAGGAGTCTATTAAACCATGTTTAAAATCGTTAAAATGTGTCTTATTGAGCTGACCATCACTTCAGATAACCTTCCCATATTCCCAACGCCTTCGACACGCATGCGCGCACACACCACACACACACACACACACACACACACACAGACTAACACACACACAAAAAGGCCCTAGATTTAACACACGCGTGCACACACCCTCCGATCCCCCCATCCTCGTCCCTCTTCCTACCAAAAACCAGAGGGCAACTATATAATTCCACTAAAAAGTCATAAGCATCTCTTTCAGAAAAATATCTATTAAAACCCCTCACAGTCCCCAGGACATTTCTTGCAAAATTATGTATTATGAATTTCTCTATCTTCCCCCCCCCCACCAACCCCCCTCTGCCCCCCCAGCCTCTACTAGGCTTTTTACTATATTCTGATGCATGGATTTAATTAAGAAACAGCGGAATAAACATTAAAAATGTATGATTGGAAATTGCCGCAAGTTCTGGCTTCTTTTTTCCACTCCTTTTATACCCCCTTCCGTTGAATATACGAAAACAATGTTTAAGCACTGCTCAGAGTGTTCCTGGGCATTAATTAAAGGTTTAGCAGTGTGAGAGACCACTAAGTTCTACTAGAGAGTTGTTCCACTTGGCATCATCAAGGCCAGACATTGGACACAAAGAGGCGATGCTCAAGGGGAAAGTCTCTTGTTAGGATTCCTGTCTAATTTCTGATGCGTGCTCGTTGGTTCTGGCGCACCCTCATCAGCGCGAGGTTTGAACGGGGCTTTGAGGAGCCTGCGCCTAATAATTAGTCAGTAGCGTGCTTTAAGGATGTTGAGGTAAGCAGGGTTTAATTAGGGAGAGGAGTGCAATCTGGGACAGATGTTGTGCAGGAGGGACCGTACGTGTGACTGTTTTTAGTGTCAGTCGAGTCGCAGTAAAAAGATTCCCACTCTCCCACAAGGAAAAAAGAGTAATTCATTGTCTCTAACCGCTTTCTGTAAAATGTACTCAACCACACACACACACACACACACACAGACACATATGACGTGCCTGGGGTTGCAAGTGTGGTCTTGTTGTGGTTAAGGAGCTTATGTCGAAATGTTAATCTGGCCCAACTTCACCCACAAGCAAGGTAGGTGGAATGGGCAGAAGACACTGGGAAACAAGAAATTCCAGAGCAGAGAACAATGACTTAATAGAAAAATGGATGAAGGCCACATGCCAAAACGTCTGCTTTACTAATGAATCATTGTTCCTGTACTGTGAGTCTCTTCTTTCCTAGTAAGGAGCTTATGTCCACAGCCCCGCATGCAGGGTGGGGTCCCATCGCTGTTTTCCTAGGGGGGAAGAGGCGGGAGGGGGACAGGTATCCCGAGAATGTCTTCCCCACTTCCCCGCTAAGTGGCAGCTACACTACTTAAAACCTGCTGATGGGATTGCGGGACTCCACCTAGGCTTAAGTCGCCGCTAAACCACATGAAACTCTCCGCAGACGGGCAGTGGCTGAGCGAGGATCAACGGCTCTGACAATGTGGCAGTCAACGCACCGTTTTGGGCAAGTAACAAAAGCAAACACACCTAAGGCTGGTTTTATGGCTTCTAAGCCTTAAATAACCACCTCTTATGAGCAGGAATAACAGGGGTGGGGGAGGATGGAGTGTGAGAATGAGAGAGAGAGAGAGAGAGAGAGCAAAAAACACAAGAGGAGAGTAAGGCGGTGAGAGAGTGAAGGAGTGTGAAAAAGAGATGATGAGAAACAGAGAGAGAAAGCAAGCTTTGAGGGGCAGATGATGAGGAAGACAGGAAGAGGTGGGAGGGAGGGAGGGAGGGAGAGAAGAAAAAAAAAGAGAGAAAAAAAACGCAGTCTTGACAGAAGCAACATGGCAGGATCACACAGCTATTTTTCATTCACACTCCTCTGCATTCGCACATGATTCCAAAGGCACCCAAGCCCCAAGGAAGCCTTCCAGCAAACACTGTTTGCCAATTTTTCAAACCTGTCACTCCCTTTCGGTGTATCAGCTTGTGCCGCACAAAGGGCCCTCCTCCTAGCGCTGTCGCTATTGTTGTTGTCATTGTGCCGACGCAAGGTAAACACGTGAGGCAGTGTCGTCCGTTTCCCCCACAATGCATCACTCTCAGATTACATTCAACGCGAGGCGACGAAGGAGGGAGGGACGCCGCGTATCTCACTTTTTCACACAAGCAGTTTGACAGCACACAATGGCCATGTAGCATATGTCAGTGGGTGTTGAGGAATAACACGAATGCCTGGAAATATGACTTGTGTATATAAGCAATGGTCGGAGCCATAAGTACGGAGAGGACATCAGAGATTGTAAACACCGCCTTGGCAGTTCAACAGCAGCGGTTTGCAGCGGCGCCGGCTGCTGTTGCTTGGCAATCCAAATCATTTTCCCTCTATCTTTCTCACTCTCGACCTTTTTACACCTTCTAGATGTTAATAAAAACAGCCGACCCTCAGACACTGTCTCGTCTAGAGTGAGCTACTCACTGAGGCCATAAAAAAAAAGAAGAGACCTGGCCACTGCAGGCAGGTAAAATTTTGTCAGTAGCGAGCGTTAGGGGACCTGGTGTGGTTGATGCCTGAGGAATGTGTCTCCCACACGAACGCAGACACACACACACACACCCTTTTTGTATCTCTATGTTGCTCTCTCTCTCTCTCTCTCTCTCTCTCTTTCTCACACACACAACACACACAGGTGCACCCCCCCATTCACTGCCCCGAGTGTTCATTTTGAGCTCTGACATCGCGACAGGCGAGTCTAGAGAGACGCCGAGGCTAGTAATCAAACGGGAGCCACTATATGCACCTAAAGGCACTCACCATGGCAGCCTCTCCCTGCTTCAGACTACGGTGAGTAATATTACGTTAAAGAAAAAAAAAAAAAATCGAATATTCTTCTTCCACTGTAGCCTGGCAATCTCTTTCAAAGTCCACTGCTTTCAGTGTGTGGATATGTGCGGGTTAATATTTCATATTTGATTAAAATTTGCATTCGTTGGAGTAATGGTGTCGTGTTGAACCCCTACCTGCTCACTCCGGATATGGGTGTCGGCCAAATGCCTATAAATGGAAATGGAAATGTAAGGGCCAAAAAAGGTGACAACGCATATCGTTAGGGTGTGTAAATACACCAAGCAAACATGTCAAAACACCCCAGGCGCTCTCCAGGGCAATTCCGCAGAAGCGTACAATCAGACACATTCATGTCATCACATAGGGTAAGTCCCACTTCATTAGGCCACATGCGTGCCAAGAGTCATTACAGTGAAGAGTTACTCTCGAGTTAAACGCACACACACACACGCAAACCTACTTGAGTTCATTCCTGTCATTCCAGCTTCAAGCTGTGGACTGATGGGTTGTCTGCATACTTCTGAATAACATCGGGTGCTTCACATTTCTTTGCCCCCCATTCTACGCACACACACACGCGCACGCACACACACACACACACACACAGCTTAGTCGTTCAGTCTATTCCTCATGCACGAGCAAATATTTACTGAACACACCTCCTTTTTGATCCTTGACACCGGTTCCTTTAATCTGTCTGAATGGATTCATTGCTATTCACCCATCGCACTCCTCAGATATGGGATGAAATATACAAGACTTGTTTCATTTGTCTCTAAGATTCATGGATGTTTGATACTCTGGGCTGTTTGACAACACTGGATTCCAGCGCGGCACATCATATCAATAATGCACTTGACCTTGCAAGGCACGTCTTCTCTCTGAAGGGCCGGATGTGTGCCTCAAATCATTTTGAATGCTTTTGTTTAGCCACATCAAGCTCATTCTCCTCTCTGCTGGCTCAAAAGATATGGTGCACATATTGGATTTCAAAGCTCTTTACCCCAGTTGCCCAACATTTAGCAGATTCACCAGATAAGGACAGATGAAGGAAATGGTTAACTAGCAACTCCACCAGACTTGAGGTGGAGCCAAAATACTGGCAAACAGTACAATAGGCCGTGAGTTAAAGAGCAAAGTATTGTGCAGCCACTGATGTTCTCTCACTGTCTAATTTGATCTCATGAATCAAGAACTCAAAGGGGGGAGGGCAGTAAATTGCGGGTCCCCAAGGAGATGTGACACAGGGAAGAGATGAGCCCATTGTAGTGGAGCAATGGCTGCCAATTTAGCGTTCAGGGACCTTCATCTTTGAAATGCTCCCTACTTGTCCAGGTGGCTCTATCAAAAGAGTTTAGTGGAACATGACGTTCCCACGCCTCATCCAACACTGGGCCAACATTATTAGAATACCGTGACATTTTTTGGGAGAACGTTGCCGCTGAGCTCCGCTGTTGGCAGTAATGTGTCTGAATTACCGGGTACAAGCAAGATGAGAGAGCAGCGAAACCCTTTGAAAAAAGTCCAGGCGTATGGCCATGGGAGAAGTTGCAGAGATCACCGTTGGGGCGGGCGGGCGGGGGGGGGGGAGCGGTGGAGGTGTATTACCATAGTAACGGCGGATAGCCCACCAAGGATTCCCGAGCAAACACAGGCATACGGTTTGAGCAGCGACTGAGGACCCTCGCCAGTATGCCTCCTTGTTCAAACAAAATCACGCTGGCACGGATAACACTGGCGTCTTAAAACATAAATTACAAGGTCCCCAATTGTCATGTCATGTCCCCAATTCACTGGGAGAGGAGGCTGCTCCGGGAAAAGAAAGGCTTATTCAAAGAGATTCAAAAGAGTAGACACACACATGCACACACCCTGACGTAAATCTTTCAAATGTGGGTGGGGGGGGGGAGGCGGGGGGGTTTGCTTGGGGATCAGAACGCGCATGTTAAGCACATTCACGGCGACATCAAACGATCGCCGCGATTGGCTTCACGGGGGGAAAGTCATCTGCGCTCCTCAAACATTTGCCGCAACACCCGCGGAATTCTGATGGTGATTAAACAGAAAGTCGGCGTCTTCCCTCCGCGTCCGGCCGGGGATCTCCACGACACACTCGGAAATGTCACCCATGCAGGCACTTAGCCGCTTGTCAAAGCCGCTATGAGCTCCCTCACGTCACCAGTTCATAAGAGCCCTTCACTGTGATAGGCTTATTTTTTACACTTATGTTCACAGCAGTTTGCCTCATTCCAGTGAAGTCTGTTATTAATATATCATTATGGACAGATTAAATGTTAGGAATCTGACATTAAGTGGAGCTTATTAAGCAATGGCTGGGTTTGGAATAAAGTTAAGGTAAAATAGCCAAAACCTGGTAGTGTGTGAGACTAGTGCATTAAGCGGCTTTGTTTACTATTATTCTAATCATTTTACCGCCCCCAGACTTGTCAATTTGATTGATATCCCTGCCTTTCCCCCAATCCCAGACCTCATCAACCTAGAACCCGAACAGCAACAAATGTAACAACATTCCCTATTTTCACCACCTCTGTGGGCTAACTCTCCCTCAAGGCACTTCTCACCACTGAATCCACTCTGTAATTTACAATTGGCTATTGTGTCCCAAGTGTTGCATTGGACCAACCCAGAGTAAATGAACCATGTCAAAGACCAGTCTTTCAGTCTTGATTACATCCCCCCCTTCCTCTCCTTCCATAATTGCAGCAAACTGAGCAAAAGCCTCGACTCAGAACGTGCTATTATTCAAGCACCTGGGTTTGAGCTCGCCCACTCAGTCGCAACCAAAATGGCCGATGTTCTTTGCCAGTGGGCAGTTTGATTGACTATTTGTAGTTGTTACTAAGAACATTGTTGCTGGGAAGACAGAGGGAGGAAAAAAGGAGGACTCCATCTCCCAAGATACTGTGAGAAAAAGAGTAAAAGGTGAAACCAAAGCTAGATAATAAACAGGCTATAGGGCAAGGTGCTGCAAATCAATACCTGAAACCATATTAAATGGCTGGAGCTCTTCCATCCACAGTAGAATTTGTCTGGCTAAAGCCTGCATTACAGTCATCTCCACTATATATTGCAATTTCCAACAGTGGAGGCCTATGGGAATATACAGCATATGAAGACCTGTGAGTAACTACACACAGCTTAGTCTGGCAACAAGCACACAAATAGAGCTCCACTGCAGCAGAAAATGTCCATCCTAAGATTTGATTTGTCTTAAAAGAAGTGGAGAAATCTGCCAGTGGAGTGAGATAGTCTCACTTGTTTCCAATGCAGTTTCACTTGATTGAAGAATTTTTGTTAAATAAGTGACGGTATCGTGCAATAGGGCAGATCGCGCCAATAATATCAAGATACTGTCACACAATTCAAGAAAATTCTTGCTGCACAGAACAACAAGTGAATTTATCTCACCTCACTGGCAGTTTACCCACATTTTTTTTTTTATTTATGAAATAGCTTATGCCCCTTTTTCAGGATATCCTCCTTATCCTCCTTTGCTATATGACATAAATCCATGGTATAAATTATAGTGAGTAGGAACACATTGTGATGTAAGATACATAAAAATTGTGGAAATCCTTTCAAGAAAACGGCACAGCCCCAGTGAGAAAACGTACAACTATACCTTGTTTTCTGACAGCATAAAGAGAGCGGAGGAAAACACAGGCCGAGAAAGAGACAAATTGAAAAATTCGCATTTTTGAAAGGGCTGGTTGGACTTCATATTTCAGTTGATTTGATAGCAGCTAGCTTGCGAGGCCGCTCGTAACTCCAGCTGCCCCGTGACCTTCATTCTTCAGCAGGCAGGCAGGCAGACTCCTCCAGCCTTTGACAAGATTTATCGGGCCCGGCTAATAGCCTGCTCTCTCCCAGGTAAGGCCTCATCGATACAGGGGCTTCTCCTGCCCCTGTGAGCGCCGTGCTAATGAATATTTCTGCTGCCTCACACTCTGCTACAGACTTTTACACAGTTGTGTGTGTGTGGTATGTTCGCATGTTTGTGTGTTTTAACCCTTATTCAATTTAATCAAGTTGACTAAAAGCACATCCGTATTTACAGCAACGTCCTGGGAAGTGATTGCAAGGGGATGGATGGTTACTTGCACATTCACATCTGTGGCACTAGAGTTACAAGTGCCTTGCTCAATGGCACTTCAATGGTAGGTGCTGAGCGCCAAGAGAGCGCCTCACTCCACCCACCCAGCCTGTCCTGGGACGAAAACAGGTGACCTTACAGTTTGCCCAGTTGCCCCTGTGCACACGTGTGTGGAGAGTATATGTAATAACCAGACACACGTACAAATATAATGAACTGCAATCCTTGTATAAACAGGCATGGCACAGGCACACACACACACACACACAGGATATTGAAACCCTCTCAGGCATGTCGCTGTGTTTGTGCCTGGTGTGCAGGATGATGGAGAGGCTGAACTGTGGAGGCCCCGTTTGCTCTCCTCCCCAGCCCTCGCAGGATCCACACACACACACACACACACACACACACACACACATTCATACTATACACGCACACGCATTAGCACACCGACGTACACCCCCTTACCCGCACACATACACACACACACATGCTGAGTACACATGCGCAAACTTTCACACAGGTCCCCCCAGGCTTTGATGGATGGTCGGTGAGCGCTCTACCTCCTGTTTCATACACATATAATCTCATTTGGGGGCCACATGGTGGGCGCCACACCAAAACAGGGCTAATAGAAGCAGTCAAGCTGTCCTATTCCTCCTCTTCCCAAGTCAAGTCATATCCATTATACTCAGAGATGGCTGCTTAGCAAATATGTATGAGCGGTGCCTGTTAATAAAAAGCTATATCCTTTGGACAAAAAACGCTAGGCTTTCGGATGCATTATTTATCCTGGCCAACTCTTAATGCGGCTTATGCAGTCAGGAGATCTCAGCGCATCTTAATATTTCAATACAAAGGAAGAAGGTGAAGAAATTGGTGCCAAAGCCAAAAGGAGTAACTACGTGGGAAGTATGTGTGTATGAGAGAGAGAGAGGGAGGGAGAGAGAGATAGAACAGGTGTGTGTCTGTCAGGGCCTGAAAAAAATCAATTTGAACCTGAACCCGAGGTGAAGGTTGTATCTATTAAAAACGCTCCGATTACACTGTTGAACTTATTAACTTTTTCCCCTGTCAGCACAGTGGTGTGTATGCATACAAACACACACACACACACACACACACACACACACACAGACCTACCTATCATCTCACCAACGCCAGCCTCTACCCTCTGTCTGTCTGGGAAACAACATGTCAGTCAAAGTGTCTTTTTTCACCTGTCGGCTCTCTTCATAAACAAGTTCACTTTACGCTAAGGAGCTTTACAGTTGGCTGCCAGCGCAAAGGGTGGCACTTAGGGGTAAATTATGGATCAAAGTGTCAGCCTTTCATGGCTCTTATTCTCATTTTCATGAAGGACGTGTGTGACAACATGGCCGGCGCTGGACGGGGGTTTAAATCGCCGCCCCTTGACGGGGGGCCACGGACCCTGTTGGCAGTTCCCTTGACACCCTGGCACCCATGTGAGTCACACTGACAGGGAGTGATTCATCTGCCACGATGTTCCGTTACACAGTGTGAAAGAGAGAGAGAGAGAGAGAGAGAGAGAGAGAGAGAGAGGCATGCACACAAACACACCGACATACAACATACACTACATATGCGCACACTTTGCTAGCCTCAGTATCCGACGCGTTGTGAAATCTCTGCAATGAAATTCAAAAATTTCAGCGAAGATAAGTAGAAATGAAAACACCCCTCCTGCCAACAACATGCTTCAACCTGTCTGAATCAACATCAAGAGAACAAATGGCCCGTGACCTTCTGTGCAAAACAACAACAAAAAATCACATTATTATGGGACTGACTCCGCCAGACAATTTTGCAATTTTGATGAGGAACAGCGGGTCTGCCACCATTGTTTTGCCCGTTAGTCTCACAAACAACAAGCCTTATGTCTGATCCATGTTGCGATCCAACTCGCCGACAGAGGACTATTCCCTAGGGTTGTACGGCGGTAGAGCTAAGTGATGTTCTCATTTAGTTGGCTCTGCATAGCTTCAACAGTCAATATAGAGGGACAGCTATAGAGAAAACAACAAGGCTAGCATAGCATATCATAGACATCGGGAGCCTTGTAAAAGTCAATTTACTGTACAAACCCCCCCCCCCCCTAACAATCGCCGTGAAAAACAAGTCGGCAATGTGGTGAGTACGCTGTGATTGATAGTGCCACAGGAAAGGATAATCTGCAAATATAAATCAGCTTTTTCCTGGTGAGTTCTATCTAATGCGATCGCTGCCGAGTATGAAATGAAATTCCATTTTCGATGACATCAAATTGAAAGAAGCGGCGAGAAGAAGGTGGCATCCTCGACACTGCCACTTACAATCAGCAGCGCAGAGAGCAATCAAGGTGGCATGCGGCTGAAATGTCTTGTCTGTTCCTTCCCTCACTCCCCCTTTCTCTGTCTTTCAGCATCTTATCATGACAAATGTTGCGGATGAGTTGGAGCATCTTCAGCTTCTTCAATCATGACTATTTATTTTCATGCGAAGCCAACAGGGCTCGCTGACAAATTTACTGTGCGCTCAGAACAGAGAGAGGAATAGAGAGGAAGAGAGAGGAAAATGAAAAGAGAAAGTCAGAGAAATGGAAGTGGAGGAATAATTTTCACGGCTTCGTTTATAAATAAAGGAAGCAAAGAAAAGCTTCTCCGGTGTTAGAATATTACGCACTGTAATATAGCATAAGGTGTAACAACCGGCTATTGCAGTGACCTCTCTCTCTCTGACTTTCTCTCTCTCGCCAGTTCTGCCTGCGTATCAGGTAAGTCTAATCCTTAAATTAGTAATTGCCCTACAGCTAATGCATTCAAATCACCAAACCAAATTATACCAGAAAATGCTGCCCGCTGCAATTTCACGAGTATTACTCTGCACTCTCACTCCTTCCATTTGCTTTCGGAATATAAACAACAAGCCTGAGCAGCCGTAGATTGAATTAAGCCATGATAGATCCAAGACAATTTTGATAAAATTAGCCACAGTTGGTGGTACGCAGCACCACACCAAAGACAAGCGCTAATAATAATGCAGCAATAAAGAAACTAGCTGATTTCACTGCACACCATCTCACTTCCAGATGTTTGTATTTTATATTCGATATCCTTAATTCCAGTGAAGTTGCTATAACAACAATGCTGTTATCATATTTGTTTTCCCAGGTGAAACTTCACTGCTTATTCACATGTCTCACACCCTTAGAAACTTTACACTGCCATTAGCGTATTGAAGTTCTATCTATGGCACGATTTGCATTGCAACAACAGGTGTTGTTCTGCAGGCATTGCTCTCTCTAACCATAAGTTGACCTGTATCAGCGGCCGTGGGAGGGGGGGCTGACCAAACACGATAAAGCCCCGGTGGAACCTCTTATCAAGTAATTACCTTATTGAGCTCAACGAGTGACTGACTGCCTCAACGGTTTCAAAGATAAAATCGTGCGAGCGCCAACAGGGGAGCTTGGTGCTTGCAAAACACAAGTGGTGATGAATGCCAAAGAAAAAGCTCAAGAGGTACAAAGAGGTCTACAGAATGATGGCAATTTGCCGCCTCCTCCATACAGGTGTTCATATAAATCTGTGGATTCTACCATGCAGAGTCTGCAGACAATTGATATTCAGGGTCACCGGGGGTGTGCAAGTGTAAATTAAGTCTATTGTGGCTTTTCCTAGGTGTTTAGATGGCTACATTTGTAGGTGAGAACAAATGAGGCCAGAGGCAAATACTGTATTTCCATATTGGTTTCCTGATCTGCACGGAGCCTGAAGGACAGTCGCATCCTATGTTTTGGCCACAAACACCATCCAGGTCACCTCCATTTGCATGGTGATATTGTTTGTCCGGTGATACTGCGGCGGGGTGAGAATATGCCCTATGCAAATCAGTCGCTCCACGACCGCATTAAGCTGGTGCTGGAAAGGTTGCAGTTACGAGAAGGCACAGGAGGAACAGCTGGCCGGGGCGCGGGAGGTGAGCACTCGGGCCGGGCCGAGGGCAACGTCCAGTCATGCTAGCTGCATCAACCCCGAGGCAAGATAACCTGGGATAAGTGTGCGGACTGGGGCTATGCCTGCCCTCGGGGGCTGTGCTGTGAAAGCATGGAATACAAGCTGCTCTGACTCACCACTGATTAAAAGTGATCCACCTGGGCACAACTGGCTCTTTGAAGTGCAATGATAAAACAAAAACCGATGGCTTGTGCTAATTCGACGGCTCAGTGATTTCATTCCTCACTACATTATGGTTGGACAGCGTGATTTTTTGGCACCGGGCAGAGTAGAAATTACTGCCAAAAGTAATAAAGCTAAGTGTTCTGCTGTTAAGTGCATGCACTGATTATCAGTCTTCAAATACAAGGGTTGAACACAGGCATGTGGGGAGCAGACCTTAGCATATATTGTTGTAGCAGCACAGAGCAAAACAAAGGCAAAAAGTATGGATAAGAATCCAATCAGTGGAGTTACAGGAAGGGATGAAATGTCAGGTCTGTCACCCCTCCTGTTCTGGCTCTCGACAGCTGCTGGGTGACATGCTGGCTTCTCCCTCACAGTTCGCTCAGCTTAATGACTGTTTAAATGTCTGACGGGCTAAAAAGAAAGGCTCTCCTCGCCGATAAACTCCCTCGGTTGCCTGGTTACCTGCCCGAGCAGGCTGCCTGTGCAGTTATTGTAAGATTAGGTAGGCGAGGAGCAATGGAAGAGAGAGACGGAACCCGATACCTCAGAGCTTACAGTCAATGGGCAGTACCATTCTCTCTCTCTCTCTCTCTCTCTCTCTCTCTCTCTCTCTCTCTCTCTCTCTCTCTCTCTCTCTCTCTCTCTCTCTCTCTCTCTCTCTCTCTCCCTCTCTCACTTTACCCCCAACCCCAACTCCCTTGTGAAACAGTAGGAACCATTCTCTATACCGCTAACAGGGCTGTCTTTCTTGTGCCTGCCTCTATCTCTCCTCACAGACAGATAGGGAGAGAGGGAATGGTAAAAGAGAAGGGTTTGTGGGTGTGTGTGGTGAGAAGATGGACAGAGAGAGAGAGAGCGAGAGAGAGAGAGATGTCATTCCTTGTCATAAATCTTAACCTTAATCCCCTTAAAGGCTTTGAATCTCATTTGTAGTCATAAAAAATATGTAATAAAAAATGACGTATCAAAATTTAGATATAAACTCAATAATAGGATGAAATTTGGAATAGCAATACCTAATCCAACGAGATCAATTTCATGTTAAGGGTTCTAAAATTGACATTTAGGTATATTAATAATTCTTCTAAATGGAACACACACACACACACACACACACTCTACATCATAATTTGTAACTGCAAATGCAGACCGTATATAAATTGCGCCTTTATTTGTCTAACTGTAGCACATAAGTGTCCTTGAGTGCTTTATTATGTCTTTAGCCGTACATCCCCTTACCTCACAACAAAATATTTTTAGATGCAGCGTCACTAAAAGCAAGAGCATGACCGCTTCACTACTTAATCTAATATAGAGGTGGCTGTTTAATACCATAATTGGAGCACATGAACACACCCCTTCTTCTCAATTAGCTCTCTTATGCAGCCATTAAATTAGGCCCTATTCACCTCAACTGAATGTGTCAACAGTATTTGAGTACTGAGCCTGAGGGATATACAAAACAATTTGAATACTTGCTATCTATTGTATATTGAATACCCAACCAGCATCACCAGACAACAATAAACATAGCTGATATTGCTCAATAGGCCACTGAGGACTTTCTTTATAAGTCGCTTACAGTTTGAGCATAAAGTAGCCAAGAACCACAAGAAAATACTATCTCGGAATGTAGCCACTGTGCATTATGGCGATGAGTGTGTGTTGAACTGCTCTGTACAGATTGAGTTTTTCCCAAGGCCCTGTATTATAACAAATGGACAGTCCATAAAAGTCACCGCAGCATTTATGTAAAAGGTAAATAAATAATTATATAAGTGGAGCATAGTGACACACAATACATGCTGCTGCCGCAGCAGCAAATAGAGTGCCCTTTTAATTATGCAGGAGACATCCGAAAGCAACAGCACTCCTCACACTCTGGGAAGCAGCTCACTGAATACACCATATTAGAAGCTGTTAGAGACAGAGCAAGGAAAGAGAAGGGAGAGAAGTAAGGGGAAGGGGGGCAACGAGTTGAGAAGAGAAATAGCAAGAGGGAGGGGAGAGGGATATAAAGAGAGGCGAGAGTGGAGATTAAAAAAGAAAGACACTGCAAGGAAAAAGGAGGCAAGGAAGAGTGCAGAATTGCAAGGGGTATGATGGAGGAGACTGAAACAGG
The DNA here is from genome assembly GCF_048128805.1 of Centroberyx gerrardi. Taxonomy (NCBI): domain Eukaryota; kingdom Metazoa; phylum Chordata; class Actinopteri; order Beryciformes; family Berycidae; genus Centroberyx; species Centroberyx gerrardi. The sequence goes on along the minus strand of NC_136019.1, from coordinate 9,834,601 downwards.
GAGAGAGAAAGAGAGAAAAAGAAATGCAGAGGGAAAAACTGGCAGCATTGGTGGAAGGACGGGATGCAAAGGCAGATACAGTGTCAAAAGAGTGTAAGGAAAAATATGGGCATAGAATATAACAACATGAACAAAGAGATAGGAAAAAAATCTGGAGGAAGAAAAGGAGCAAAACAAAAAAACAAAAATAACAGAGAGGACCCAGTTGTGTGCTGTGAGAGAACAGCACTCCAGAATGCTAAAGGAGTAGCTGCTTACACCAAGTAAGAGAACGATCAATAATGCATTAGACTGCCATAGAAAACACATAAAACAATAGAGTAAGTGTTCTTTTCCCGGAAAAAGCAAATCAAGAAGACTGACTTCATTATGTATTAACCTTGCTTCAACCCATTTGGGTCCAACAGTGCAAAAAGGGGCAAAAACAATAAAGATGTGAATAGATGAATTCACGCAATCCCTAGAATATTAATATCATGCCATGCCGCCTAAAGATTTTTACATTGCAAATGGTAGCAAAGAGCTGCTGAGGAGAAATGGAGAAGAAGAAAAAAAAGACAAGAGACATAACAATAATTGGAGGGTAGAGGAGAATAAAAGAGTAAAATAAATACAGGTCGATGAGAGAAGAAATGAAGATATGAAGAAGGAGACATGGGTGCAAAGAAACGAGATGCAGATGGATACGGGAGGTGGTATAAAAAGGGTCAATTTCACTGCTAGGTCAGTGAATTGATGCAGACGCTGAAGTGCAGAAGAATGTTAATATGACCTCCTGCCCAGATGTTCCTACTCAAGCCGAGTCAGACTCTGTAAAACACGACACTGCAGCTAGCATTCCTTACAAAGCCATGTGTGTGCTGCATTCTCAATGTCTAGCTTTCGTCCCTCTCTCTTGTTTTTTTTTTTACTTTCACAGGAAGAAAAGGTAGCCTTGTCACAAAGAGAGGGCAGGGCAGGGCTTGACATAGCTGAGGGGAGTGTAGCTCCCTTGCCGCGCTCCCTTCTGGGATAAAATAACTGCAAACCAAACCCTTATGTGAGCTGTCTACAACACTCTGACACATATGTGCCAAGGTTAGTAGTTGTGACACCCCTGTCGGAAAAGGCAGCCTCAACACATGCCATGATAAAAGTGAAAAAGCTGGATGTGCTTAGTCGAGACGTAACAATACCCCTTCGTAAGCTAATCTACCCCCTTCTCTTCCCTTTCAATATTACATGTGAATGGCACTCCAAACCAAAACAGATCAATACCGCTAACTTGACACACATTAGCACCATAAAGGCAACAAGACTACTGAGACTAGCCCTGTCAGAAAGCATTATGGTAGAGAGAACACTAAGAGGGAGAAACAGAAGACATTTAAGAGTAGAGGAGGAGAAAAAAAAGAACATGGAGACAATGTGTCTTCTTACCTGTTTGTTGTACTTGTTGATAGTTTGACTGCTGTATTCAGAGCAGTGGTCAGATCCAAGGGAAATGTTATCTCCGGTGCCAACAAAGGTATTGGCAGGGGGCAGGTCCTGAACTGCCTGGTGCTTTTTACCAGCTGTTGGTGACTGCGGGTGAAGCTGCACGGTGGGGAGTGGTGAACTGGACTTGTAGTGCCTGGCCAGATCTGGGCTCCCAGGCCCTCCGTTGACCGAACGGTAACGGCCCATTCCGGGACTGTCCGACAGCTTCTCATTAACACCATCATAACGCTGGCCGTTGGGTTTGGAGGCCTCTACAGTGACGATGCTGCTATAGAGTGGTTGTTTGGATTTCTGTTTCTTCTTGTCTTTCTTGGGCTTCTTGGACTTGTCGTGCTGCTGTGGCGTGAAGAAGTCCTCATGATCCTTCTTGCCGGCCTCATAGCCATTCTTATTCTTGGGGCGGCAGTAACGGGCCATGACAACAATGAGGATGATGAGGATGACCGTCATGATGCCTGACACCACACCGATGACAATGCTTAACCGCTGTTTGCCCAGGTCATAGTTGGGGTCACCGGCGATGTTGGTGTTGAGAGAAGTGCTCAGGCTCTTGGCCACCTGGGCCTCTACAACTGTAGAATTGGAAAGCGTCTCATTAACATACACGTGAACCAATGTGGTGGTGCTCTGTGAGGGCTGTCCACTGTCGTTCACCTGGACCACCAGTCTGTGAAGGCCATAATGCTTCTGCTCCAGCTTTCCCACTAGTGAGATAACCCCACTGCCCCCATCAATCTCAAACAACTTGAAGGGGTTGCCACCAATAATGCTATAATTCAGGTCTGCGTTGATCCCAGTGTCAGTGTCGGTGGCTATGACAGTTCTGACCACAGTTCTGATGTTACTGGATGGAGGGAGAAGGGTGTAAGAACTGTTTATTGGGAAGGTGACCGTTGGCGCATTGTCATTTTCATCCATGACAAAGAGTGACACTGTGGCAGTGGCTGACCTGGGAGGGTCACCTCCATCCACAGCCTTGACACGGAATGTATATGTGGTTTTCTGCTCACGGTCAAAGGACAGGGTGGAGAAAATAGTTCCAGTATCATTCTCAATAGAGAAGATATCCTCCTCTTCCTCAATGAAAAGACTCATCTCTGCATTTTGGCCTTTATCTGCATCAATGACTGTAACCATGCCAACTGGGCTGTTTGGCTCAAGGTTCTCTTTGACATAGAAGGTGAACACATCCTGCATGAACTTTGGTTCATTGTCATTCTTATCGGCCACAAGGACAACCACTGTTGCAGAGCCCTGTAGTATGGGCATGCCCTTATCTTTGGCTATCACTTTGAATTCGTAGCGCTCCGTTTGCTCTCTATCCAGAATGGTGTTTACTCTGATGTCTCCACTGTCTGCATCGATAGAGAAAATCCCATTTACTGATGAGTCCAGGGAATAGGCTATTTCAGCGTTCTTCCCACTATCTGCGTCAATGGCTGCCACAGTTGTCACCCTCTCGCCAGGGGCATTGTTTTCTGGAAACGACACCTCTACTACGCTCTGGCTGAAGATAGGAGGGTTGTCGTTGGTGTCGCCCACTTTGACGATAAGAGAGTTATTACTTGCCAGACTGGGGCTTCCAGAGTCCACAGCCACTATGACCACATTGTATTCCTGTGTGGCCTCGTAGTCCAGTGGTGCAGAGGTGTGGAGAAAATATTTCTTTTTATTCTGCTCACCCTCCATCTCACTGGCTGGTTTGAGCTGAAAGGGCACATCCCCTACCACTGTGCAGGTCACTATGCCATTTTCCCCCTGGTCCCGGTCCGACACCTGAACTAAGGCAATGGGTGTGTCTACCACCACATCCTCAGCCACGTTGGCTACCCCATCTTTCAAGAAAATGCGTCCAATTTTCCGTATCTCAATGGCGGGAACATTGTCATTCTCATCCTTGATGTTCAACACCACAGTTGCCTTGTCCATTTTTGGCGGCTGGCCACGGTCACGGGCCATTACCGTGAACCTCAGTTGGCTCACTTCTTCACGGTCAATGCGGTGCAACACACTCAGCCACCCTGTGCTCTCATCCAACCTCAGGAGCCTCCTCACTGACTCTGTGGCTGCCCCAAACACATACTCTATTTGACCATTGACCCCCACGTCTGCGTCAGCTGCTTTGAGCTGCAGGATGGGGGCACCAGGAGAGCTGTTTTCTGGTAGGTCAGCCTCATACACGCTCTTCTCAAACCGAGGGCTGTTGTCATTCACATCAGTGATCATCACCCTCAGAATGGCCTGTGATGAGCGAGGGGGGTCTCCTCCATCCCTAACACGCAGTGTGAGCTCATAGGAGTCTCTCTGCTCCCTATCCAGGGCCCCTTTAATGATGAGTTGAGGCTGCTTCTCCCCATCAGTAGTGTCAGCAACTTGCAGTTCAAAGACGCTGCTCCTGCTTGCCCCATCATCAAATCTCCTCTTGCCTGAGTATGAATCCCCGTTGTCTCGACCCCCGGAAGAGCCCAAGCGTCTTGAGTTCTCCCCATTGTCCTGAATAAGCTCATATCTCTCTATTCCATTTCTGCCAAAATCTCTGTCTGTGGCTGTGGGCAATAGATAAAGGGTTCCAATAGGTCTGTTCTCCTCCACAGACAGTGTGAGGACAGGGGACGGGAAAGATGGAGTGTTATCATTTATGTCTAATATGATGACTTTTCCTTCAAAGAGGTCGACCCAGCTCTGGGCCGGTCCGATTACTGACACTTCAAAATCTATGAAACACTCATTTTCATCGAATATCATTTGGCACTGCTGTAATTTTTCACGGTCTATCCGCCTCTCATTGGTGGTAAGCTCGCCGGTTATGTTGTCTATTTTTAAAAAATCAGAGCCGGACTCGAGCGTGAATGTCACCTCGCCGGACCCGGCAACGATGCCCAGGTCGGCAGCTACGTTCCCTATCCTGACATCGGCGGGTCCCTCTTCGGCCAAACGGTACCGGAGCACTTGCTTGGCAGCGGGTTGATGCACAAACTGCAGGATGAGCATACAATAGCACAAATAGTCCACTGCACCAGTAGTCCTCATTGTTCTTTCCCGAAAAAGATTCACTTAGATTTGCAAAAATGATAATAATGAATTTAATCACTACTCGAATGTCTTAATATGGAAATCAGATTTCGTTTTCATCTAGAGCAAGCCCTCTGTTTCGGGATGCGTGAGACTTCATCCTCCGGATGCCTTCCTACATCGCTCCCACTGCAGTGAATAGCAGCAAGTGTACGGGCTTTCCTCTTTCCTCTGCTTTTCCTCAAGCACTGGATTTTAGTTGCTCTTTCCTTGTTTTAGTAAAACCGCAGTGATATGAGAGCACACTCAAAAGGCTCCGCGCGCTCCGGAGGTACCTGGTGCCATAAATGCATTAGAATTTCATGCGCGTAAAAAGCAAATGTTCAAATAGTCCGAACATAATATCACCACAAAGTAAAATAGTCCAGATCTCACCGTTTTGAGGTGTTCTCACAATTTATGTTTAGAATCCCTTGTTTTTGGGGTGAGGCTGCAATATTCCTCTGTCCGAAGATATTTCCAGAGTCAGAGGATCATTTAAATGCCCGCGCAGTTTCCAAACTTGATCATACGGTGAGGGTTGACTGTGCGGAGCTTGTCAACTCTCCGATCTGGATGATGTGAATATGAATCAAATTATTTGTCCGGTCGCCTTTCCTGCTCTCTTCCTCCAAGTCACTTGCAACAAGCACACAGTGCAGTGTAGTTCTCTCCTTTTGCAGGCAAACTCCACGATGCACAATCGACTGAAATTTCAGGGTTATAAAAAAACAAAAGAAGAAAAAAATGTAAATCCGACGCAGCTGTTAGGAAATGTTGGTCGAATTCCTCAGTGTGCCCAGCATATTCAGCCTGTTCCCTCACCTGCAGACGCGCCGCATGTGTTGGCAGCCCCTATCTGCAGCACTGTGAGAGGGATTCACAAATGATATTGCAGTCTCTCTCTCACACACACACACACTCTCTCTCTCTCTCTCTCTCTCTCTCTCTCCCTCTCTCTCTCTCTCCACCCCCCTCTGGTTTCTTTTCCCCCAGCAGCGCACGTAACCAGGGTCGGACTTGGTCTTGATCGCCGGGTCTAGAGGGCAGCTGACAATATTTGATGAAAGGGACAGAAGAGGGAAAAGAGGGAAAAATGTCGTTTTCACCTGTATTTTACCGAAACGTGACTCGGTACTCTGTGAGCACAGTTCGGATGCTTCTTGTTCTCCTCGTTGGGGTCCTGGGGGTAGGCGATACGGTGAGATACCCGATGAAAAATAACTATTTAAAATGTCTTTCTACAATGGGCTTTCCAATGCGTTCTATCCTAAATAGCGTGATTGTTTATAGTGGCTGTTGGTTATTATTCTGCCGCAAGGAACTGCCTCTGTGATAAGAAAACGCATTGCCAAATACAGGGCATAAACTTTTACGCACTCGTATATAGGCTTTGTGTCTTTAAAATTCACAATAATGAACACTAGAAAAAAATCTGTGCCTCCAGCCACATATGACAGATCCGCCACAGGACAGGCGAGACGGGACGGGATCTGTGCGCAGTGCTGTGGTTTCCCTGTGGTTACTAATATGAATGCGTGTGGTCGCCAGTGGCTGTGCTTTGCTCCCCGGCGCAGCGGGCTCAGGCTGCGTATTTCGGCTTTGGACTGTTTATTCTCAGTCCACTCAGCATCCCGGGCTCTCAGACCACGGCTAAATTCGTTTGCATGTAGGGAGCAAAGAAAAGAAACGCTTCTGGCCCCGCAGACAAGCTGCTACTGAATACGTCTGAACAAACCAGAGCGTTTGTCATCCGGCCACTGCGCAAACCCAAGTCCCTCGATAAGATTAGTGTGCGCGGTGTGTGTCCTACTACAGCTGCCATCCAAGTCTTTACATTGTTTCCAGTAATGCTGGTTATGATGGATTCAAATTATTGAGAAATGAAAGAGACTTATTTATATGAGAGCGATGCTGGTGATCATTCTGCCGAGCACCAAATGCTCTTAAATTCTCTCACGGATGCACAGTGCCGTGATAATGTAAGGCAGGTGTAATAAATGAACACATTCTCAGTCATTCCGCAGATTCAGCTCTACCTCGAAACGTATGCGCATTTGCACTGCTGTGTAGAGTGAAAGAATGAAACTACATGGGCTTTGTGCTTGCATTGCGTGCGCGTGAGGATTTCCTCCTCCAACTTGGAAGGGGGTGCTCTCCTGTTTAACATGGGGACAGTGAAATTAGAGAGAGGGAGTGTGTGTGTGTGTGTGTGTGTGTGTGTGTGTGTGTGTGTGTGTGTGTGTGTGTGTGTGAGAGAGAGAGAGAGAGAGAGAGAGAGGGAGAGAGAGAGAGAGGTGCAGAGGGGGTTGGGGGGGCAGAAAGAGGGGAGAGAGAGAGAGAGAGAGAGAGAGAGAGAGAGAGAGAGAGAGAGAGAGAGAGAGAGAGAGAGAGAGAGGCGGCGGCGGAGGAGCAAAGCGGGAGAGAGGCAGCCAGTTTCAGCAGCTGCATCTTCCTCAGACGGCTGTCTGAATTCCAGCAGTGGCTTTATCCTTGCTTACTACCGCCCTCTATCGTCCAATCAAAAGTAATCCCCTCAAGGGCTGCGGTGGGAGTAGACCGAGGCTATAAAACTAATCATATACATACAGTATACTGTAAGGTATTTGACGTGTTATTTTCACCCCTCCACTTGATCAGTATCTCCCACAAAAGACGTTTGAAGTAAAACCACGAACCCAATAATGCATGATTATATATATATTTAAATTATAGCCTAGTATGGTGACCCAGAAGGTGTCTACCTTGTTGAATATCAAGAGACAATTTTCATTATCTTGAATGAAAATAGAACATTTTCAGCATACTAAACTGGGTTAAGTTGAAAGGGCTGTCTTCATGAACAATGTGATCTCATGATGAATATGATGACAATAGAGTACAGTCATCTTTGTTTATAGCAAACCTACAATATTGCACATGACTTCATGTAATGAGCAATGATGCAAAGATACCCATATAAGATATGGTAAAAAAACAAATGAAACACAAACAGAATCTCTATCTAATCAGTCCTTTAGGCAAATTCAAATAATTTCACCTATAACATACAGTACAAATTTTCACATTCTGCCTCTTTCTTAAGAGTAGTGTCTCGCAGGCTGACTATGCCACAATCAGCATGACACGACATGGTTCAAACAACATTAACAAGGAATAACAAGAGTGATATCTTATCTATATACCAAGGCCTTTAGAACAACCAGATATAAATTGCAATTTCTAGGAGATTCTGAGATGGTGTTTTCTATCAGAACCATAACGATAAAGGCTTCAAATGATCACTGAAAATCATTATGATAGTTGTGTTTAGCATCGATCTTGCTCTCAAGGGGATGAGTGGTCCAAAATGATGCAGGGAGAGCACTCCACACCATTACAGAGCCCCCATCAGTGGAACAAGTGAGGAGTTTTGTTCCAAAATGAGATATTCAAAAAAACGTGACACCTACTCTTACACAATAATTGATAGCACAAAATGAAAACAAATGATACCTTTTAAGAGATAATAGGTCATCTTTTTGGGGGAAAATGATAATTTTTCAGACTAGATCTTTTGGGTTTTACAGATATAATGGCAAATGTTAGGTAATGACTAAATGACAAAATGGCTATATAGAGTTTCAGAATATAACTCTTCAAGTCTTTAGTACTTCCTTTATTTTGCTCATGCCCCGTAGATAGTCTAGATGCATTAATGAAACAAGGGGGAGAGAAAATGAAAAACTCAGATGATTGCAGTCTGCCGAATTAATGGTTTTCATTTCATAAATATAATGAGAGCAGAAATGTCTGACTGTCCTTATTCATTTCGTTAGTTAGTACTGCTTGTAGTGCTGTGACACTGTGTGCAATAAAGTTGCAATTACATTGGCTGTCTAAGTTAATTGACACTTCTGTTATCCAGTGATGTAAAGGTGGAGGTATTGAACGTCTGTGATCGGCCACCTTGTAAAAGAATGAAAGCACACCCTCATGTTGTTACAGGTTTCCTCAATTGATTTGACACATTTCTGCAAACTAAGGTCCATGCTCTCAAAGCAGTTAACATAGCTATCTAAACCCTTGATCATTTTGTAAAGCTAACTGTACATTTTCATTGTTTTCACACAAAATACAAAACTATTATCTTCAAGCTCTTCAAGTAAAGGTCCATGCTCTCAGAATAGTTCACACAGCTGTCTAAACTCTTTGTAGCTAATTTTGTAAAACTAATAGTACCTTTAAAGGGGAATGCCACCTATTTTATCAATTCACATATGTTATTTCTGTGCCCCCAGACAGTTCAGCCAGTGTTTGTGAACTTGCACCACTCTTTCCTAAAGCTAGAAATCAGAGAGAAAACCCTTCAATTTCACTGGGATGTAAAATCAGCGGCTGCTCCATTCACAATGAATGGGGCAGCGACTTTGTGGAGCCATAAGATGCTAAGTTGAGTTGTCACACCCAAATGAAGTTTATATTCTAGCATTGTTACAGGTATTAACAAGAATTGAAACTCGTTTAGGTGCAAGAACTCACACAAAAACCTTACAGGCCAACAAAGTCAGTGCCCCATTTATTGTCTATGGAGCAGTGCCAGACTTTACATCTCAGTGACATCACCAATTCAGGGTTAGTTCTCCAGTTTCTAGCTTTAGGAAAGAGTGGTGCAAGTTCACAAGTATTGACTGAATTTGTCCTGCAGCACAGGAATAACATGTGCATTCTTAAAATGGGTGGCATTCCTCTTTAACTAAGTCAAATTCTTTACACACTAACACTGGAACTTGCAACACAATGACTGCAACCTGTCACTCATGTCCCAAACCCTTGAACCTATTCTGCAAAAATGCAAAAAACATGTTCTACTTTTCACTCAGACTGCAATTCTAAATCACACTTTTTTGGCCCAGACATCATAACTAAAATCTGTTGAGTTCACATTGAAAGCACTGCCATTCAAAATGCTAAACTGAAATTACCAATTGGCCACATTGATTACTCACAGGTACAAACACTAGTTGCTAAATTGTTCAATTACAAATCAGAGCAGAGGGCCAAAGGTGACCCTCCTGTTTTGGAGAGCAATGGATGGCAATATCGCAAAGAGAGGGAGAGGGAGAGGAAGGGTGAGGGTAAGAGGAGGAGGAGGAGGAAGAGGAAGAGGAAGAGCAAGGAGAGGAGACCATAAGGTTTGCAGTAGTACTACAGTACTACAGTAGTTTTACTGAAGTACTACATGTACATGCAACAATTAGTGTTTACTGGACCATAGAATGCACTATTGCAAGTGGATCATATACTGTAAACAGCAAGGATGTTCCATGTATCATGTATGAAATAAGCAGGCTGGGCATTCCTATTTTGTTTATAGAAATGTATGTTTACTGTAGAGTATATGTTCTATTATTCACTGTATTTATGGTATTTAGCTGTATTTGTAAGACTGTCAGGACACAGTGGTAGAAAACCTTTTCACACCTGAGCAGCAGACTTTTGTGAACATGATATTGGCAAACAATGCCATTAGACTGAGGGAAATCAAGAGTGGAATCATTGCAGACCAAGCCATGTTTCACAATATTGAAAGGGTGAGCTTGCTGGCACTGGACTGTGTCCTGCAGCCAAACTGTGTTTGCTGAAATGCATGCAGTATTTTGTTATTGTATTTCTGTGTTTGTTTTATATTTCAGTAGGCGAGTAATACGATAATCTTTTACAACAGGCTGCTGTACATATGAAAATATGAATTGAAACAGAAAAATGAAGAAGCCGTAGGTATAGAGTAGTTTAAAAAAAAAAACTGTAATATCTTTTCATTGTTTTCACACAAATCACAAAACTACATATACCATAAATACTCTGGCCTGACAGGAATAAAATGGTTGATGAGAAATAAAGTCAGTAAACTTGTTTTTGGTTTCTTTTGAAGCAAATTGTGATTCATCATGTACATCAATATTTCTACTTTCTTATTGTATCACACATACACAAACATGTAAAATGTCAGATATGACATTACCAAAACTGACAAACTTATTACATGTGAATCTGTGAAATATGACAAAATTGGGAGGAACAGATGGTTTGCTTACTGTACAGCAAACCATCTGTTAATTTATCAACAAATTAATTCCATAAAACCTGATTATGGAAAAGGATTGTGGACCTTTCTGATAAACCTGTTTTACCATTAGTGTTGCTGTGTGCATGTACCTGAATATATAATCGCATCATTAGACGTTTGTAGTTTTGACAGCAGTATTTGGATTCTATAAAGTGGTTATCTGAAATGAAAGCAGCACTTCATTTTGCAAAGGATTTGTTGTGCAGAATGAGAGTCTGTTGCGATGGCTGTGTTAACTGTGTTGAAAGCATGAATCTTAGTTTGGAGAAATGTGTCAAATCAATTGAGAAAAGCTGTAAGAATCAGGTCCACAAGCCAGGAGAAGCTGTGACACTCAACTGTAATCTGGTGCTTTGGTTGTAATTTTCTTTTGGAAGGTAAAATACCCAACACCTCTATCTAGCTACTCAGTGCCTTGAAATTACCCAAGACTATATTACCACTGAACAGGTTCATTTTCATGCCATACTCGCCGTGGTTTCTATATGAAACCATTTCAAGTTGTACAAAAAAGTCTTGTTTCAGAGTTAAATACATGACAAGTAGACTATGGACTCACTGGATGCACAAAAAACATTAATTGGCTATCACTTTTTGGCTTTCGGTATATGACTTAAGTGTCATCCAGGCATTCATTTTACACCATGACAGCTGGATCCGTCTCTATCCATCAGTCCCCCCGTCTAAAAATACCCAGAGAACTTCAGCACACTTTTCCCTCTATTGGGGGGGAGTTGTTGGACTGTTAATAATAAATAGACTCCATTGCTTTGAAGTGGGTGCTTGCCTAATCCCATTGGCGTGCGCTTTTTCCACACTGGTGCTAAGCCACCAGGTGTTAGGGACCTTGGGCAAACTGTCTCAATTAATTATGACATTGCAATCTGCAGCAAGAGCAAAGCTACAGTTAAATAAGTTAACATATGTGGGTATTACAAGAGTATAGCGGAAGTTATTAATTACCACTGACACCAAACTGGGGGTTTTGTTAATTTCACCAGCAGTGGTTTTCTTATTGTTCTGTATTTAATACTCTACCAGTCAAAAGTTTGGACACACCTGATTGAATGGTTTGTTTTTCACTATGCTTATATGCTTAAATGCTTGAAATATGTTTGTTAGACAAATATAAATAGTGGAGTTGATGCCTATGTATGAATTTGGTGAACACTTTTTTGGTCACTGCATAATTCCATTTGTGTTATTTCATAGTTTTGATGTCTTTACTATTATTTTAAAATGTGGAAAATAGTAAAAAATAAAGAAAAATGTGGTGTGTCCAAACTTTTGATTGGTAGTGTACCTCACTGTTGATGTATAGGTATCCAAAGTGGTGATGATTTAGCTACTTCAATCTGGAGTGTGACTCTATGAGTATGAAGCGAGGCTGAGGAACAGAGGGCGAGGATCAGATGTGTTGGGAAAGCTTTGGACAATGCTTCTTGGTAAAAAACGACGTCTGCTTTATCAGAGCTATCTTAGTCGGCTACTTCTACAGAAATCGTACCCACTCAGGGTCTTATCAACGTTCCTGATGTCAGAGAAACAAGCCTACACTTCAGTTAGTGTCTGTGTCTGTGTGTGTGTGTGTGTGTGTGTGTGTGTGTATGTGGGTGTCTGTGTCCTCATCTGCCTGCATGCCTGCCTGCCTGCCTTCTCGTTTGTGTTTATCTGCATGTGTTTTTTTGCACGTGTGTGGGCGCCGGCATCGATTCGCACCCCGCCCCATGCGTGTGTGTGTGTGTGTGTTTTACTATGTACGCTCCTATAGTGTGTGAATGTGTCAGCCGTTGTCCCTCGTCGTGCCTGCTGTGTGGAACCCATCGCTGTGTGCACACTCTGCCCGCGCGGCCTCAGGAGACAAACGCAGCAATCCGTCAAGAATGTGTAAAAAGTCGGCCGATGGCGGGCGGGCAGCCAGCCCACTCTTAGGCAACTCTTTGTAGTGCTGCCCGAGAGGTAATATGTCACGGCATCCTCCGCTTTGAACGGCAGAGAGAAGCATCAACAAGGAGTGACTCAACAGCGCGGCTGGAGAAGAACCGACCAGTTCTGTGGTGTAGCTCAGCATGCCTCGTTCTCTCCAACTCCCTCTGGCGAGTTGCTATTTTGAGAGTCCCGACGCCTTGTTCTGCCTTCTCCCTCTGGGCTTTGCGAGAACTGTTGAAGAGATCACTTCACTATACACAATGGAAGCAGTTCAGAAAGTTGGTTTCAATGCTGTCCAGATCATTCAGGTAGTCGCGGGGGGGGGGTTAGGGAACGGATGCTGTCATGTTTTTAATATCAAAGGCAAGGGGAGTGTCTTGCTCTCAGGTCGTATCACTTGACAAAATGAAGCTCCACTTGTGAATATCTAATACAGAAAGGACCTTGCTGAGCTGCGTGATTCATCATTGTCCCAGATTTAACACCAGGAATGATGTCAGCATGTTGGTTTGCTTTATACATCAGCATAACCACTGGCATACTTAGAATCTGGAGGGTGTCATTGGCTGCATGGGAAAATGTGTCAAAGCTGCATCACAACAGAACAGTAGCAGAGTGAAGCCGGTGGCGTATTGGATAAACCACACAGCTGAGTCACGGAAATGACGTAGAACCCGAAAGCAGAGGCTTTCAACTGAGGAGATGAGACTGAGGAATGACATTTATCTCACATTTCCCTTTGCGAGGGTGGTGGCATGATCACACATGGTCATGTTGCAGTTACATGTTAAGCATTTGTCGCTTTCATCCAGAGCAACTTGCATCAAATGTTACATTCAAGCAATCCATCAGAGGTCATGGAAGCTATTTTGCAAAATTAACCACTACAAATTTCAACCTCTGAATGTTCACTACCAGTCAAAAGTTTGGATACACCTGATTGAATGTTCTATGTTTTTCATTCTCTTAAAGCCATTTTGATCTAAAGGCTTATGCTTAAATGCTTGAAATTTGTTTCGTATATAAATAGTGAAGTTGATGCCTATATGTCTGAATTTGGTGAACACTTTTTTGGTCACTGCATAATTCCATTTGTGTTATTTCATAGTTTCAATGTCTTTATTATTATTATTCTAAAATGTGGAAAATAGCAAAAATAAAGCAAAATGTGGTGTGTTTATTTTTATTCTTTTTTATGACACAATTGACCAAATGGAGGGAAACTCTTAAGACCTTGTTTCCTTTTTCAGCACTGAAAAATACCATGTCAGAAATATCACTGGAATACAGTGCAGATGAGAGGCTCCAAAGGGAGCGACTGCTGACAAGTGTCACCCCAGTATCACTCTCATCAGTACAAGGGGCATATACATTGTAGGCATTACTCACCCCCCCCGCCCCCCCCCCCCCCCCCCCCCCCCCCCCCACCCAGACTCTCAGTCACAACTTAATCACTGACTCCACTGACACACAAGAGACGCCCTCCCGCCGCACAAAAGCCCCTCCAACTTCAAACGGGACATCTCAAAGCGGCCATTCACGGGCCCTCTTTCAATGGGATGAGGGTTGCTGGGGTTGCGAGGAATGGACTGAGTTGGAGTGAATGTGGTCGGAGGCAACTTGTATTGTGATAATTCCAGTGTCAACACTCGCCACCCCACCCTCAGCCCACCAATCCTCAAATGCGGCCGGCGCTTGTCAGAGGAAAAAAGCCCCGAAAATCCAACACTTGAAAGGGAAGTTTGGTACAATGCCCCGGCTTATTCTCCCCCACTCCCCCCCCCCACCCCGCTTCCCCTTCCCAAAATTACCCAGCCGGAGCGCGCAACACTAGCCACATTATTAGGGTCTGTCGGGGGAATAATAAGGATGAATTACCCCTCCCCTTCCTGTGACCTAAAAATTGCAGAGCGTACTAAATCTCGCTCCCCGTGTCAATAGCTGCCTGTTATTTGCATGCATTAAAGTGAAAATAGCGGGTCTGTTTTGTGACCCTCATTTTGCGTCAGTGAAGAGAGTCACAGATTGTCCCAGCTTTCGCCCTCCCCCGGCTTCGGCAGCCCAGTGGAAAACAGTGTGTATGAAGGGTAGTCATTTCCAATGCATAGTCACTTCTCGAGTGCTCCTCCTATGTTTATATGTATGTGTATGTGTGTGTGTGTGTGTGTGTGTGTGTGTGCGTGCGCGTGTGTGTGTGTGTCTGTTTGCCTGTCTGTCTGGTCTGCTGGTGTGTTTATCTGTTTATGAGCAGCGCTGGAGTGTTTGTGTGCACTGTCCCACTGTTTCGGCAGAAAATAAGAAGACACCTGCTCGGCGATTCGGAGCTGGCTGTCAAAAACAGGAAAGAAAGTGTGGAAGAAAAATACCCAGGCAGCCCCGAGATATATCTATTCTGGCTCCCCGCTTCCCTCAAGCTGCCGGTAGGAGACTTCAAAATGGCTCCACTCCCCGCCACAGAGTGGGCTCTGCCCTGTCAAAATGTCTTTGAATGGAAAATACAGACTGAAAAGTTTCTCCCTTTCTCCCTCTCTCTCCCTTTCTCTCTCTCTCTCTCTCCTTTCTCATTGTTTCTCTCTCTCTCTCTCTCTCGCTCCCACACTCTCTCTGTCTTTTGCTCTGTTTCTCTCCCCCCCCCTTCGGTCCATCCTTCATCGCACACAGAAAGGGCATCTCATCCTCTCCAGTGGAGCTTTCATTGAATGCTGCCCTTGCTCCGAGAAAAACACTCTCTTCCTCCCTCTCTCTCTCTGTCTCTCTCTCTCTCTCTCTCTCTCTCCGCAGCCTCCGACAGAGCTCTCTGTCTAGGTGAGGTATCTGCCAGTCACTCAGAAGTCCATTCTTCACTAAAACATGATGTCTATCTCCTGGGTCCTGTCTGTAGAACAATGCAGGTCCTGGTACCTTTGTCAGAAGCGATTATGATCTGTATAGCGGACAGAATTGCAAACAAAACTGGAGTGAATAGAAATTAATCAGGCGGGGTCAATTAACGGCGGACGCTTGAATGTTTTAAAGCTATCAAGGGCCGAGAGTATTGAGGTTGGCTGTAATGTCACAATATAGCAAATGTCATTGTGGGCAGATCAAATAAAAGAGAGAACAGAGGAGGGATTTGAATAATGTTTGATAATGGTCTTTGCAAATGTCATTGCATGTGTAGCACATCCATCACTTAAGAAGCCTATGATCATTCATTTCATGGTAGGGATACTTGAAAAATCTATCTGGCGAAATTTGGCGCTCAAGGCTTCATACATTTGTGGTTAATCTAATACTTCTCCTATGACGATGTCTGAAAATCTATTCCCCGCTGTCCTTTTCCCATTATTTCAGGTGGCTTCATCACCTGTGGCCAGAAGGAACTACCTAATGGCCATTTTCATTTGGTAATTGGTTATCTTGACATTTCAAAGTGGGTCCATAATTTGTTCATCTCTATTGTGAGTGGGTCGTTAATTAGACTGTGTCTGTGCTTAGCTCATCATTTCCAAAAAGGATTTGAGGTCATTTATCGAATTACACGGTTGGCATTCTTTGGACACATTCATTAAAAATGGCAATTCCGCCTAACCCGCCTAACATGAGAACTTCAGACAATCTGCTCCCTGAGGATTACCCGCAGACGCACATTATTGCCCAAAGACCTGAGGGTTTCAAGGATTTTATTTATTGAAATATCTGCTCATATGCATTTTCTCTAATTACTGATCTGAGATTTAAACCTCGGGACAGAGGGTGATATGTTCGCTGACAGTGCTGAGAAAAGGATCCATGTTCGCTGAGTTAACTCCAAGGGAGAAGAAGTAAATGTCCTTGTGAAAGTCTTCAGATGAGCGATGCCTCAGACTAAGCCTTCAATCTCCCCACAATGCTCATCTCAGTAATAATTCATTCTGCATCCTCAGAAATGGAAAATATTGATTTTCAATGAATAACACCCCAAACCGGCACACAGCCCTGCCTAGGATTGCCGGTAAGGTAAAAAATAGTATGTTGTCGCCCCCCCCCAAAAAAAGCACGTCTCATGCATCCGCTCTGAGTGTGATAAAACAGAGGCATGCGAGTCAACTCCAAAATAGTTATTGTTATCACAGCTAATTATGAGATAAGTCCTCCTCGCGCTCAAGAGGCTAGGCTCAAACTGACAGATAATGACGTGTCTGAATTGCTGCAGTGTTCGTATTCACCATCATTACTGTTTGTACGGTGGTATGTTTCATAAATAGACAGAACTGTCAGCATGGCAACCGAACAACAAAGTGGCAGGATCCGGTTAAATATTAAATTCTGAATAGGTTGAATATTTATTTGGCACTCATACCTGGGGAAGTAGTCTAGCCAACATCCTGTGTATGTCATTAGTGCATAAGCGAGCTCCTCCCTCCCACTGGCTGACATCAAAGCAGAGACCAAACATGAACAATATCAGAAACACGCATGTTAATTCAATCCCAGTTCATTGTAGCGTGGTGATTTCAGGACACCTAGCAATATTACTAATTATATATATACTACCAGTCAAACATTTGGACACACCTGATTGAATACACTATGTTTTTCATTATCTTAAAGCCATTTTGATCTAAAGGCTTATGCTTAAATGCTTGAAATCTGTTTTTTTAGAAAAGTATAAATAGTGAAGTTGATGCCTATGTATGAATTTCTTTCCAAAGCCTTTGCCTTTCCATCGAGGCAAAGGGCGGCTACTATAAAGAATCTAAAATATAAGATAGTTTTGATTAGTTTAACACTTTTTTGGTCACTGCATAATTCAATTTGTGTTATTTCATAGTTTTGATGTCTTTGCTATTATTCTAAAATGTGGAAAATAGTAAAAATAAAGAAAAATGTGGTGTGCCCAAACTGTTGACTGGTAGTGTAATTTGTTGCGTAGTTTATAGTTTTATGAAACATGCAATGTGGCCTGTTAGGCATTGCGTCTGCACAGAATTGCCCTCATTTAAAACCCCTGTACAGTAACATTGATGCTGGCATATATTCTGCTCCACGGGTAGCAATCCTTTATGTGGCTATATCATAGTGATTTAGCAGGATTAATGTGATCATCAGGATTGATCAAGAGATTATCTCAGATGAATGTTTCAGTTCAAAAGCTGCCTCATAAATGACTGATTTTCATACACTTTGACACGCCTCCGGAATGATTACAAAGATTATCGACTCCACTTTCGTGAATCATATTAATCCCAAACCTTCACTCCCAGCACCTCTGCTTACCCACAATGCAGCGAGCTTGGTCACCATCAGAAGGAGGATATGAGGTTGTCTTCTTTGAGAAATGGCGACAGGAATGTTTTCAAAGATTCAGCTTTACTGATGTGACTGTAATTTAAAAGTATAAAGCGTTAAATCCCATTCATGATCTCTTTTGTTTGAAAGCACGCAGAGATGACAGAAGGATTAAAGAACATGGTTAATTTTTGTAGATCTATGTGCATCAATTAGAGCCGGGACTGCCATTATACCATTTAATATTCATGCATTCCACAGAGAAAGAATTAAACAGATCATGAAAAGGACAAATTAATAATAGTCCAGAACTCAGTCTCGGCACTCTCCAGCTCAGAGTGAAAAAGACTGGCATCCATTTAATTCACACCTTGAAGCTAATGCAGACTGAATGAACTGGATATTGATCAGTTGGCGTATTGTGTGAAGAAAGATCTAAATATAAAGGGATGTTACTGTGCCAAAAGATGGTCAAGCGTTTAAGTCTTCCACTTCTGGAACAACATGTTTGCCCCTACTGGTCTCAGATTAAAGTCCCCGTGAAATGAACTCCCATTACTTTTACTCCCTGGAAAACACAGCATCTTTCATGGTGACCTCATGCTGCACTAGTAGGCATAAATATCCATTTCTAACCAATAAAACCATCAGATTTTTTGAACAATCCTTCCCCTCCGCACCCCTCCCATCAAATAAAACCTTTCTCTCGTATGCATGATTGGAGCGAGTGAAACTGTCGACTCCACCTGTTCACACCAAAGTGCTGAACAAAATATTTAATTCATGCGTTCACTTGGCTGCTACAGTTAGAAAATCACCAAGCTACTTCTTCCTGCTATGTGAACGCATACGAGCCTCCAGTTGGCTGATGCTTGTTTGACTTCTACCGTACTGCCTGGTGTACGAGCGCACACCGGATTTCCCTTATGCGGGGTCTAAACAGTGCCTACCGTAATTCCCCTTAGCACCTAATAATGCTTGCTTCACCATAACTCCATATTCACACGTTAGTTCTTGTGTTACTCTTATGATCATGGACCGCTCAGTCAAGATTCAAGTCACTGACAGAGAAATACCAGATATGTCCCTCTTGCATGACTTTCCCAGTGTGTGTGTGTGTGTGTGTGATCCCTCTCCCCCCCTCGGGCCAGGTTGTGTCTCACTTTATACCTGTTCAAATCACTCAGCTCATCCCTGGCTACTGCACCACCCCCACCCCTCACCCCCAGCCTCACCCCCCCTTCCCCCACCCCTCACACTGTCTCTTATCTGTCTCCTCTCCCCTGGCCCTTGATACATCCCTCTAGCCTCTACCAGTTACCCAGGGGTGCAATCTGTTGTCCACCGGTATTGATCAGGCACACAAGGTTTTGATTAGCACACTCGGCTGGATAACGGTGGCTCCACTGCATGATTGTGCCCTACCGCTCCACTGTCTGTTCCTCTACTGGCCTGGGAGTACTTCACCTCATTGGAGTCGGTGATTGGATGCGCCCACCACCCTCCATGGTGAAAGATCCAAGAGTCCGACGCTTTCTTCGCTTGACTGAGTGTCTTTATGTTCGATTTGTCAGATAAAAGCGAGCTAAATGCAGGCCGCTGGGTGCCACCCAGAAGTGTTTGGCTGCTGAATAGATTTAAAATCTACTTGAACATCTATGGTGGTATACATAGATTTAATAGCTGTTACATTTCTCAAAAAAATGAAGCCAAGGCTGCCACTTTCAATCGAGAATGGCGGCTCACAGGGGCTGCTGGAAAGAAAAGCCCCTAAACAAAGGAATGGGCACGGAAAGAGATGTGAAGTCGATAGGGAAGTTCAATCAAGTGGGACCTCCAACTTTTTCTCATTTGGAGGAGAGAGAAGGAGACAAGGGCGGGCCGTCGGTCGGTCAGGCATTCTGACATTGCAGCCTAAGAGTCAGCCACCCCGAGGCCCATTCATTGACCAGCCAATTAGGTCTTGGCTGTTAAGGTTTAATACCTACAGTTAAGGCTGCTATTGTGTGCCGCCTAACGTTATTTCAGCCTTTCACTCACTTTGGGACCTCTCATTAAAACCAGAAGAATACCAGGGCTATTCACACAGAGACTTCAGTTAAAAGCCTTGCACTTCTATATTTCTTTTACTCTTACATCCCCCCGCCCCCCCCTCCACCCCCAACCTTGCCAAGTCACGATCCATCAAACAAGTCACCTTTAAGAGCAAAAAAAAAAAAAAAGAAAAGAATTCAGACTCATGTAGATTTTTTTACATTTCATTTAACTGTTCAGATTTCCGGGCCGCAGTCATGCTTGTCAGGCTTTTTACAGGGTCAGGACGCTCTCACCATTTCAAAGTTTCCCCAACTCCAACTGTCTTTGAGAGGAGAAGTCTCTCACTCAGGATCTTCATGTGATTCACTTAGTCCTCAGAGGGGAATTTGGCATTTGATTCCCGATTCATATGAGAGGTTTCCACAACCGTTTCCCCGTCATCCGACTCGATATTTTCCACCCCTCGTTCCGGACCGACTCATTATAAACAGTGCCCCTATTGAGAGTGAAACTTATCAAACAAAAAGGCAGGGGAGGGGAAGCGCAGAACGCACAGGCACATTCCTTCAGTTGTGTTCATTAGTTGCACGCTCGCTGTGATGCGTGCTGTGGTATGTTGGCGGGGCTTGGCCGACCACTCGAGCGCTGAGCGCGCCAACAGATGTAGCGTAGCCTCTCCAAACAGAGGGGATCTGACTCGCTCAAACTTGGCCGGGAGTCTGGGGAGTTGTTGATGGAGTCAGGGAGAGAAAGAGACGGAGAGAAGAAGGGAGAGAGAAAGGCATGTGATGAGAAAAGAGAGAGAGAGAGAGAGAGAGAGAGCGTGTCCCCAGAGGGAGTTTGAGGGGGGAGAGAGGAAGAGAGAGATAGGGAGATAAAGAGAGACAAACAGAGAGAGAGAGAGAGAGGGAGAGAGAGAGAGGGGTGGTGGGAGAGGAGATGTTCCCCAGAGGGAGCACTCTTGGTGTCTCACTCCACTGGTCCTTCTAATGTGTGACGCTCAGGAGATTGACAGACTGTGTAAAACTCAGCCCACAGGAGAAAACAACAACAACACAAGTCAGACACATGAAAATGGCAACTCAACTGGCAGTGCTGGGAAGAGGCTGTGTGGGGATACTCAGAAGGCCGGCAGAAGTGGCGACTGTAACCTTTCTAAATCCTGGGAAGGATTTAAAAAGGTGCTCTTTTTCAGGATCGTCCTGCTTCACACACACACACAGTCACGCATATTCATACCTGGGAACTTGTCCTGTACACCATTCATTTCCCTGCCCAGATTTTCCCAGCTGGTCGGGCGATTTGAACCGCTGACCTTCCAGTCACAAGCCCGCTTCTCTAACCGCTATGTTCCTCCCACGGCTTCACATCTTCCTCGGGAGAACGTCACACGATGTTTGAGAAATGAACATAAAACTGCTTTCCATATCTCAGCTCCTGTTTGGCTGCCGAAGTCCTCTCCCATGCCATCCATCCCTTTCTTGAGATATAATTTATTAGCTGTCACCGTTCTGTTTACTCGCCCATGGTCTCTCAAACACCACGGCGCTCGGGTAAAATGTGTGTGTTCGCCGCTGAAAGACACGCTGACAGTCACACGCATGCACACACGTACACACACACACACACACGCGCGCGCGGCAAAGTCCCCTTATGTCCTCTTATCTCATCCGCAGAGACTGAGGAGAAGAAAGAAAGAAAGTGAGATAAGGCCATTTTAGAGGGCTATGAGTTTTCTTCTATCTCTCCAATAGCACACCTCGCATGATATAGCTCCCCGCCCTTAAGACTGAAAAACGCTATAAGCTTTCCACAATCCAACATCCTCACGTCCTCTCCATCATGCGCCCGACGCACGCAACATATAATTGACTGCAAAACGGGGAGGGTTTCATTCACATGTATCTCTCAGCTTGACCTTCAGCGATGATGGAGTGAAAACAGCCCCGTGAAGATGAATGGCAGGCGGGCGCCGGCCGTTACGACCAAGCGCTCCTCTGCCTGACTGGCAGGTTTAATGGGGCCCCGATGCCGAGCTAATCCTTGTTTTAGGGCCCCTCATCATCATCGTCATCGACACACTCGTTCTCTGCGCTATTAATCAAGGTGGGGTGGGGAGCATTCATCTTACACATGCACACACACACACTGGTTGTATACCTTGCATGCACATGGTGTGTTGCGTACTAATAGCCAACATACATACCATGCAAACACATACAAACACATGCTTGAATATGCAGCATGCAACACTCCAATATGGCCAAGACAGGTTGTTTACACATTTTTACACATTCCTTGTTACTTGGGTAGCAATTTCACTGCTTCGCAACTGGTTTAAGGTCAGGGTTAGAAAAATCCTTTATACTTAAAGGGGAAATTCCATTGACTTTAAGATGTTATTTTGCATTTTCGTAAAAATTCGAAAAGTTTCCAATAGTTTTTTTCTATTGAGTGCTCAAGATCAATGAAAATGCAATCCTTTCACATCACTGAGTTGCCTTCCTTGAGCTTTTGCCATACCTATAAAACGCATCCAGAACTGTGATGAAAAATGTAAATGTGTAATATATATACAGGGGCATGAGTTTTCATATTCCGCAGTTTTGTATTCAATTGTATGCGGGGGAATACTTTCTACTCTTAAGTCGTGCCCAACAGGCTCTGTGTGCTGGGGAGAGCCAGGTACTTTAATATGCTTCCTCTGGTGTTAGATAGGCTAAATATTGTTCCACAACTGTTGCAGGAGAATGGCTGGTTCAGCAGCAGTGAAGACGCAGCTTCAGTGTAGTCGTAAAGCTGAGGGGTGCCAAAGCAAACCCCTGCTGATGCGCTTTCCCTACCTCTCTCTTTCTTTGACAAACACACAAGCAGTCTAAACCCCTCTGTATTTTCCATATTCACATTGTTTGGGTATTGTAGAAGAGCCCTTCAAGCTACTTTTAACCACTGTAGCAGACACACACACACACACACACCCACTTGCACTTCTATCATTATGAGGACATTCCATTGACTGCATTCATTCTCTAACCCCTAACCCTAACCTTAACCCCGTCATCACTACATGCTTAAACTTAACCCTTACCTTAACCTAAACCTAATTCTCCAATTCTTTCAGTTCATTTTGACAGGGCTGATGATGCATCTGTCTCCATCAGATTTCCATCCGTTTTGACTTTCTGGACGGGTGCCCATTAGAAGTGAGGAGGCGTTCCTAGGTTTGCTTTGGGAAAAAACTGGTGGTGAACACAAACAGCTTGGAGGAGGCGATGATTAATGCAGCATACACCATCCGGTTGTTGTACAACTCATCATCAAAGGATTACAAAAACAAAGATAAAACAGAAAAAGCCTGGTATATTGGGTTTATTGTAGGTTTTCTAGGTCAGTTTTTTATTGAATTTATACTGTATAGTCTGCTTGTTCTTGTTTTTTTCGATGAAGTAGCGCTGCTAGCAAAGCCTTCTTGTGTTTTCTTACGGTACTTCTGCCACGCCCACCACGTTGATGTTGAAAAAAAAAACCCAATGTTTTCTGTTTTCTGATGGGTCAGTGTGGCCAATCCTAAACCCAAGTCCTAACTATAAACTTCTACCTTGAAGAAGTGAGGACCGGCAGAATGACCTCACTCACTGCAAAAATGCCTCGCTCCAACGGTCTAAAACTCAAACTGGTTCTCACAAGGATAGAAGTCCAAGAACACACACACACACACATACAAACACACACTGCCAAGATTCTCTAACACCAACAGAAACAGAATGAACCGTGTCCATGCATACGTGTGTGTGTGTGTGTGTGTGTGTGTGTGTGTGTGTGTGTGTGTGTGTGTGTGTGTGTGTGTGCGTGCACATGCAGGCATATCTGTGTGTGTGTCTGTGGAGTGGCTAGCCGACACCATGATGTCTGCCATATGGGAGCCATAACTCCACGGCTGTATTAGCACGTAAACAGTCTGCTAGGCTTACTTGGGCGGGACACAGACAACACCACACACACACCACACACACACACCCACACATACAAAGTAGTCGCAAGTACATAATTAAACTTGCACTACATTAACGATGGCAGTTAACACACACACACACACACACTGCTGTAGAGAGGCTGAGCTGATGTGAAAATTGATCTGTAACCCCAAATTATAGTGATACATTCTCATATGTAGCTTCACAAGCATCTAGAAGAACAATAGAAGCTGTTATAGCTAACAGCTATAATAGAAGCTAAAAGCTTGTCAGGTGGCACATTGATGCCTTTCACAATCAAACGTAATTGTGAATACACAAAGACTCTCACGTACATATTTAAATAATTCATTTGCGTTGTCGAACAATATAGTCTAGACAATGAATAGCTACACCCATGCCACACATGCCAGATAGCCTGAGGTTTAATGGAAAATAAACCGCAGAACAGAATGATCTCGGACAGTTCAGTCAATATTTATGAACATGTAACTCAATCTACACACACATGGGGCTCACACACACACACACACACACAATTTTCAGAGCATCCTCCATTTCTGTGCCAAGTGAATACGTCTCAGCATCACTGTCACTGTGATGGCTGTTTAGGTCAGCTGGCATATGACACGCCCGTTTCTGTGTGTGTGTGCGTGTGTGTGTGCATGCATGTGTGACACATCCTCCGTCAGGAATTACCGGCTCGTTCTGATGTGACAACGCTTGCCTTGATGCCGTGCGTGCGGTGTCGCCACGGTGACCACTCATGACACCCACGCAGAGCGGATGACACATGAGTGCAGCCCGACCGCATGTCACAAGTTACTTGACTCTTATAGGTGTCATATGACAAATAACTGACCAGGACTGCTTTCAAGCTCAGCGGCGAACAAAGGGTGCATTGTTTTATCATCATTCATGTGTTGTTCAGAGAGAGAGAGAGAGAGAGAGAGAGAGAGAGAGAGAGAGAGAGAGAGAGAGAGCACTGTAAGAGGGAAAGCGCTGAAACTGAGTGTATTAGCTTGCTGTATGTGTTGATACATGATAGCACTGCATCATTGCTAAATACATGCTTGCCTGAGGAGCTAAGCCTGCCTGAACACTGGAGAGCAGGCCAATTACATAGCCTGGATTAAACGGCAAATCCCAGCTATAATGAGAACCAATCACAATGGCCGTGGGGTATCCTAGCAACCAGTGGCACTCAGATGGTTGTTTATGTACAGTACTGCCTGTTGGTATTG
The DNA here is from genome assembly GCF_048128805.1 of Centroberyx gerrardi. Lineage (NCBI taxonomy): Eukaryota > Metazoa > Chordata > Actinopteri > Beryciformes > Berycidae > Centroberyx > Centroberyx gerrardi. Next base: position 9,809,528 of record NC_136019.1, on the reverse strand, counting down.
TTGTTGTTGTTGTTGCTGTGATGGGAATATGGATAGACAAAAAAAACAGAGAGAGGGGGAGAGAGTGAAAATGTAGGCTGGGAGACAAAAAGAAGGCCAGAGAGAGAGAGAGAGAGAGAGAGAGAGAGATGAAAGGAGAAGAGGGAAAAAAACAAGAACAATATAGTGGCTGCACTGACAGCCATATGAAATATGGGATGGATAGAGAGAGTTTGAGGGAGAAGAAGAGAGACGCAGCGAGGAGAGATACACTGTGTGTGAGTGTGTGTGAGACAGAGACAGAAAAAGAGAGACAGTGGAGAAAACATTGAGGGCTCTAGAAGGAATTAGGCAGCTTAGGGGGCATTATGTCAGTGTACACAGGATTTAGTGTATAAATCTGGATTATGGCCTTTTGCTTTGATTGAAAATGCCACCTTATAGGCACTGGAGCTGCGTTTTGTTCTTCGGGCAGATATCAAAGAGGACACCCCGCTGCCTTCGGGATGCATGGTCAGAAGGTGGGCACTCAATCCCCTTCGCTGAGGAATTCAGACGGGATTTGTAACGCCAACCAGTCTGTGTCTTGCTGTGTGGGGACCAGAGGGAGCATGGCACACAATGACAGGCAGGCTGAGAGACAGACAGGTATACAGGCATACACATATACAAACACACACACACACACACACACACACAGGGTTGGTTAGGCTGCTTTAAAAATGTATTCCAGTCATCTCAAAATTGTAATCAGTAATGTAAAACAAAGGCATTACCCACATTTAGTAATGTATTGTGATTACTTTCAGTTGCTTTCAGATTGCGTTTCCATATTTGAGGTACAAATAAGAAAAAGTGAATGATTATAAAGTTCAGGAAATGTATATATTCTTCTGTGACACATTTCATAAAGACGTAGAACACCTGCCACTATTTAAATGGCCTTCTGATTTTCTTGTTTTCACTTTTAAGTATTCCTATAAGTAATCTTTTAATTAATTTAAGTATCTGTCATCAGAATACATTATTTTTGAGGTAACATAATGGAAAACAGTTCTTCTGTCAATTCTGTTGCTACCCCACCCAACACACACACACACACACACACACAGTATTTGACACATATAGGAAGAAGTAGGCTCTGTCTTGCACATACTCACACATAGGTACACACACACACACTCACGCAAACAATATTGAACACATATGCATACACACCTACACACATGCACACACTACAATTGCCACTATCCACTTTGCCACCTGCACGATTATTGTCAGCCGCATGAATGATACCCAGTGATTTGGCTGAAATCCTACACAGTCCTCCTACACAGTAATGCGCTGCTTTACAGCGTGGAGCTCTCTTTCAGGTGCCTCAGTAAATAGGGCCATTGTGTGGAGTGCATTACCCAGAGGTTCCACTCCCATGTCTCCCTCGTGGTTTGTGGCTAGTCTCATATTGGCCTCACTTTCACTGTTGCAGTGAAAATCATTTTAGGGTTAGGGCCGGGGAAAAATGCTTCATATGTCAGAACTGGATGTTTCAGACCGCTACGAGGAGGAGAGTCGTGTGTATTAGGCTTCCTCCACGTTGTAAAATGAAATACGAATTGATGAGCTTTGTTCCATAATGAGATACCCAGTGCTTGAAGAAAAAAACGACACCTACTCTTACACAGTGATTGATAGCACAAACTGAGACAAGTTATGTGGCCAAAAACTAATTAGAGCCCTTTAAGGAGGGTGACTAAATGCTGTTTGGAGCATTCTAAAACCATGTACTATGCAATGCTCCATCCCAATTGCATATGTTTTTCAAAGGCAAATGCCCATGTAAAGTCCAAAGCAGCTAGACATCACCTTATCGCACCTCCACATCTCATCTCATGTTTCTCAATCCCCCTGCGCATTTTTTATCTCAGTTCTTTCGCCACTCAGAAACAGAAGGAGCGAGAAAGCCGAAACACTGTCTGAACTCCCCCCCGACGAAATGAAAGTTATTTGGGCGATGCTGCCCTGACCAAGTCGCCCCATCACGGCATGACTCACATTTACACTCCCCCTGTGGGCATGAGAGCTCTGATGTCTCCCCCCCCCCCCCCCCCTCTCTCTCTGTCTTTCTCAGCGCTGCATCTCGATGTCAAATAGAGTCAGGGCCCGCACCGCAGGCCTGAGGGGACAGAGAGACAAGTCTGCCTCTTTCTGCACGAGTCTCCCTCCCTCTCTCTCTCTCTCTTCATCTTTCCCCTTGACTTTTTCCTCTTTAGAATACAGCTAAAAAAAAAAAAACACTTTGGACATAAGGTATTTGGAAAATCAAGTTTCTCCGCTGCCGACAGAAACCTGCATGAAAGCAAACGTATCGATCAAAAGAATTGTAAAAAAGAGAACGCCGACTTTTTAATTGACTAGTTTTCTCCCATGATGTGCAGTTACACAGATACCTTTAGCTGCTAATTTCTAAAAAAAAAACATACAACTGAGTGCATGAGCGGACGCAAAAAAGCAGACTCCTCATTCACTGTCATTAGCATTGTTGACTTGTTTGCTTGTTTAAGCATTACTGTCTCCCATTATTGCGCGTATAATGTGCACTCCAATCTATGCTGGCAAGACTATTTGTGGATACAGTAGATGATGAGCGGAGATTGTATAATCAATATGAATGGTTTTCACCAGCTGTCCTGGGTTGTTTTTGCAAGGAATCTGACAATGAAAGAGAGCGGGAAGGAGAGAAGACAGATGTGTGTGTGTGTGTGTGTGTGTGTGTGTGTGTGGAGGGATTTGTTAAGAGACAATAAAGAGTGGGAGTGGGAGGGAAAGGAGGAAAAAATAGGCGAGAGGACAATTAGGAACAGCGAGTGTTAGAAGCAGTCAAAGAGGAGTGCATGAGAGACAGATTGAGAGAGTGGAGAAGGAGTGAAAGAGAGAGAAAGAGAGAGAGAGAGTAAGAGTCTCTTGTGATTTATACGGTTATTATCTCTTGCACTTGTGGGTGTGAATGGAGGCTGTCATGCATGCACCCTGGCAGGTCTCCTCTCCTTGTGTTTGGGGAACGGGGCCAGTCCCCGGGGCCCAAAGTTTGGCATTAGCATTCTGTGAGGTAATGGGCCCCCATTTGCCGCTTGTCACCATAAGATAGGTGGCTTCGTCCTCGCCAGAGTCCCTCCAGCTGAGCGGGGCCCCGTATTCCCGTTGTGCTCAACGACCCCTCTCATTCTGTCTGTCGATTCTCCCTCTCCCTCTCTCGCTCGGTCTCTCCGTGTCGCCTTATTTCATCAGTTCTATGTCTTTGCTTTCTTTACCGGCTTTTTATCTTTCGATAGCCTTCTCCATCACCGGAGTGCTGGTGCTCATCTGATAGCGCCTCTCTCTCTCTCTCTCTCTCTCTCTCTCTCTCTCTCTCTCTATGCCTTTCTCTTTCTTTCTCTCACTCTTTGTCTTTGTCCCTCCGTCTCTCTCTCTCTCCTCCAATACTTTAAGTTCTCTTCTCTTCAAGTCGAAAAACACCACAAAAAAACCATTAGACCTCGAACCACGTCCCACCTGAGAGGGTTCATTTGGTTATTCTTCGGCATCAAATATGCATTTCTATTTCCAAATGAATGAAGGCTGAATGGGGCCGCGCGGTCAGCGAACTCCGGTCATCCCAGGTCTAATCCCACATGCTCCAGTGAGAGCAGTTATTTTCAGGTTTTCATACGGTCATATTAGGGTTCATGATAGAACAGATGCCAGTGTGTATGCAGGCTAATGAGGTAGCAGAGTAAGGATCAGAGTTCAGCCCTACTCTCCACCGTGGAGACCTGAGTGTGTTTGGAGCCGTGCCCTCAGCGCCGCATCGCCTTGAGCAGAGGAGACAGAGGATCACCGAGGTCTTGACCATTCTACAGCCGAGAATATTAATTGGAAATTGGCGGGGAAAAACACTTTTCTGGAGTTATGATGGGTTTGAGTGGTTCGAGAGGACGGAGGAGTTTTGGACATCCGATACACACATACACACTCACACAGAAAAATACATGCAAACACATACGCGCATACATGCCCAAAAACACACACACACACACACACACTAGGCTGAAAGATATTGACAAAAAATCGAATTGCGATTATTTGAAAGAATATTGCAATTGCGATTTAAACTGCGATTTTTTTTGTTGTCATACATTTTCTTTAACTTTAAGTTGGTTTACGGAAAAGGGATTTTCTTAAAAAAAAAATAAGATGTCAGTGTGCAGGATTTACTGAGTTGGAGTGTGATGAAAGGTTTTGATTCATGGACCAAAGATTACTGAAACACCTTGTTCAGAAATCCATTTTGGATGCTCCTCTCTTAAGCAATTGCAGCATCTGCGATTTGGAAATTGCAGAAGTTCATATTGCGATTTCTTTTGCGATTAATCGTTCATCTCTTAACACACACACACACACACACACACACAAATCATCCAAATACAAGTTATAACCCGAGTCTTGGAATCTGTTTCTCTTGCCTTTCTCTCACCAACCAAAGACAATATGTATTTCTTCATCCTGCTTAACACACTGTGCATGTGAATCAAGAGTACATTCCATGACCTAAAACCTTATGAAGGCCAGAGATCAATGACTCATCAATTTTACATGGGTGATAATTAGTGTATGCTTCATAATGGTCCAACAGCTGTTCTGCGAAGCCCAGATCACTCATAGATGGTGGAATCATAATGTATTCCCTGACATGCTGCCCTCATTTTGCTCAAATTAGAGCCTCTCTGTTCCAGTATGTACAATGCTGACATGCACCGTATGTCTCAAGCATGTTTTCCGTCCTCTGTTTGCTTACGCAGATCGTTCATTCACACCTTACATGCAACCGCAGTTGCATCGCACCGAGGCGGAGGACAGGGAAATCAAAGTTTAGCAAACATAGCCTTTGACTTATGACGGCCCAGATAACAGAGTTTAAAGATTAGCTGCTGATCGATACGCCGGCTGCTCTCTGAAGGTGAGGAGAGTGACGCGTTGCCCCCGCTGCCTGGGATCCGCCGGAGCATAATACCAGGCGACAGCCAGCCTGGTGTTTGTAGCGCAAGCCAAGAGGGATTATGGGTAGTAGGCTTTAATATCTGATTTTAATTAGCAGTTTAACACAGTGATCACGCCTCATTAGGGAGCTGGGGATGCTGAGGATGTGTGCGAGTATGCTGGAGAGCACCGAGAAAGAGCAGAGTTGAGGAAGGAATATAGATGCTTGTGGGAGAAAAGATTCGCTGAATAAAAAATTGTAGTCTGTGTATTGTAATTACTCACAAAACATCATTTTGACAATAACATACACTCTTCATGGTGCTCGGAAAAGTTGTGATATACATTATAATCTTACCACCACCGATTTGGTGCTTTGTAGCGCTGACCTCCTCGGCCGGCTGCCAGTATTCGTCTGTTTGTGTGGATTTCCCCTCAGCCTTGCCCTCGCATGCCACTTAAGGATTTAGAGTGAGTGTATCAAATCTGTGAATAGTCCTATCTAGCACAGGATAAAAAGATTAAGGCATTTTAACCCCTAGGGAACCCGATGCCCTCTTGCTCGCCGTCCAGGAATTACGCCGGCTCCTCCAATCGTGTCCGTTTCCTGGTGCTGATGGCGCGGCGAGGCGGCGGCACACTCGGCGGGGCGGCCGGCACGCTTGGCGCTGTACCAGCATGCTCTGTGGCTGGCTGAAAGCAGGACCCCCAGTCTCAGTAATGGTATAATGGAAGGGTGTGTGTGTGTGTTGGGGGGGTTTGGTTCGAAAAGCTCCAGTGCTTAGCCGGTAACACACCACTGCTCTTTTTCTCTCTCCCTGGTGCTCCCTTTCTTCTGCCCCGTCCCGGTCGTTGACTCGCTCCAAGTCCCCTCTCTCCCTCTCCCTATCGTTCTCCCTCGGTGCCGGTGGCTGTCTATATATAGTGAGATGCATTCAATCCACTTTCAATCCCCTGGGTTTAGTTCAGGGGCTGCGCTCATTTTGTCGGAGGCAGTTTCCACCACCTCTCTCACCCCTTCTATTGCTCGCCGCCTTCCTTCCTCACACTCTGCCTCCATGTGTTTTGAAAGGGTCCAAATAATGCACTTTCAAACCACTGAAGACATTCTGTAGAATAACAAACACCTTGGCCAGTCCTCCGCAGCAAGACACTTGCTATTTGCATGATGGCACACGTAGAAAAGCGCAATATAGCTAAAATCTCACTTAATTCCGTTGTTTTTCCATGTATTTGCAGTCAAATTAATACCTAAATTTAAACAAGATGTTCTTGAAAATCCCATGTAATGCTACTCAAACAGCGCAAACAATCACAAAGCTCATGCTCTGCACTAAATAGGCACTGACAAATAATAAAGGCACTGCAACTGTGCCAAGGAGAAACACCAACATTAACGTATACTAGAAACAAGTAGAGAAAGTTGAAATGTTAATACTCTTAAGAGTCCATTAAGCCGGGGGGATACGTGGGAATTAGGGCCAAGATTAGTATGGCAAATGTGCATAGAGAGGGTGTGTATGTGAACTCAGAGTAACGACTGTGGGCCAGAGGATAAGATCCATTGCACCAGATGTTGCTCATCTCTCATAACATGTTTGTGTCACTCAGACTCTCCCTAATGCCTTCATTTGATACCCACATATCCGTTGTTCTCCCTCTTTAAAGGCCCTCTGGTGGCTTCCAGATATAGACCAGCTCTATCACGGTGATCATCTGGAGGGCTTGATGGATATCTGCCTACTTTTGTCTGACACCAATATCTTGAGATTGAACGGACGAGCGATGATGTTTCCGCGCTGTCATTCCTCTTTGTTATGTACGAAAATCAATTTGGATTTAATAGAGCATAGATGTATATATTTCCCAACCTGACACCACGTTTCAGAACCTCGGACAGCAAAATTAAGCGCTCCATTTTCATTTTGAGAAAATATTTACCTGAAATTCACGACTCGATGCTTGAAAAAAATCGATGATCCTGTCCTCGGAAATATTAAAGCTTTTATAAACGGAGGTCTTAAGATCGACAACAACTTGGGGAATAGTCCACAGCGAGTTTTACTTTCATGTTAGTAGCCATTTAATAAGAGAGTGTGAAAAGTCTTCCTTCTTTTTTTTTCCCCAAATAGAGATATCTCATTTTGGGATGAAACTTGTGAAATCTAAGAGCAAACGGCAGAAGTCTTTTCTTCTTTTCGTCCTCCCGACTCCCACAGTTGGCCCGCGCCGCTTAAGTCAAGAGGTGCTGAGAATCTGGCTGTCTTCTCTGTGCCTCATTGAGCTTGCCTTTTAACACCACCATAATTAGTTTTTACCCAGCCTGCAGCCCCGGGTGTCTGGTTTTGTGGGCCGTCTCTCTCGGAGAATCGAACCTGTCTGGCAAACAGAAACAAACTGCCCCGCACGACTCCACTCGTTTGTACACCTCCCCACCAGATTGCTTATTGAACAGCGGGCGTGACAGCTGAAGGGCTAGAGGGGGCAGAGAGGAGGCTGGCGGATTCACGCCGAACACAATGTTTCAGGACACCTCTAATTTTTTCATCATTTAAGTTGTCCTGTAATTAATCTGCCTGTACATTTAATTAAAAAGAAAAGTTGAAGGTGTAATTGAAAGTAATGCCTGCCTTGTGAGGCGACCCGGAGAACAATGCGAGTGGTAATGCGCGGTGGCAGGGGGGATACATCACGTTAGTTAATCTCAAGTTGACCTCCGAGCAACTTGGGGAAAGAGACACAACAGACTCTTTACTGCTCCGAACAACACAGACACACTTGCATTTAATTCAGGAGAATAGTGCCTGTCACCCTATTGGTATTCTCCTGAATTATATCAATTATTTATTGTGATAGTTTAGATTGATTACTGTAATCTAAAGAGCAATCCATCCTGCTGCTTTACAGAATTGTTTTTCCAACAGTTTTATGAAAACAATTAAAAGTTTTATTGAGATAATTGTATGCGGCAATTCACACAAAATCCCAATTAGCTGTTGAAATAGGTAGATGTCAATGTTTCGGTGTAGGACTGTAGGCTTTTTTGGTCTAATCACAAGCATCTGATCCACCAACGCAGGCTAAAGAGGCCTCAGCGGCACAGCGGATCATGCTCTCGCCCACTGTTCATAGGTTCATAACCAAGCAAAGGCGCCCGGCGACAACAAAGCACCGTCGCTTCTCAGTCTGCATTACTCGGCGCCCTCCGAAAGAAAGAAAGAAATAACGGAAGAAAAGAACAAACCGCGCGCAGTCAGCTCAATTGCTAATGGAACGTCACGCTTGATTCTGGCATGCGGCCATACCCAGCCAAAACAACAACTGCGACATGTGTGTGCAAGGGAGGGGAAACAAAGCAATTTCAGAAGTCATTTGAGCCGAGTCAGTGATGGTCCAGTGACAATGTTTTGTGTTTGTTGTTAGGGGAAGAAACAGCGAGGCGAGTAAATGAGAGTGAAAGAACGAGAAGTGGGAGGCAACATGAGTAACACTGAGTTGATTTTACTGCATGGGTGAGCCAGGTTTTGGTTAGCTGTGATGTCACGCACCATGGCATACTGTGAGCCTGGCCTGCGAACTGAGAACTCACTACCAGCGCTATTTATATTTGCATATTAATGATCTCTATCGCTAACTTGTAGCACTCTGGAAATTCAAGGATTGTGTATACAAGATGATTTCACATGTACACTACCAGTCAAAATTTGTACATGCCACATTTTTCTTTGGTTTTTTACTATTTTCCACATTCTAGAATAATAGTAAAGACATCAAAATTATAAAATAACACAAATGGAATTATGCAGTGACCAAAAAAGTGTTAAACAAATCAAACTATCTTATATTTTAGATTCTTTAAAGTAGCCGTCCTTTGCTGTGATAGAAAGGCATTGGAAAGAAATTCATACATAGGCATCAACTTCTCTATTTATATTTGTCTATAAGAAACACATTTCAAGGATTTAAGCATAAGCCTTAAGATCCAAATGGCTTAAAGGTAATGAAAAACATACATTCAATCAGGTGTGGTGAGAATCCACTATTGAGCCTAAGAGCATCAACATCCAGTAGATAAACTCATCCAAAGCCGTTTTCGCATGTGAGAACGCAATGAATTAGTCATGGAGAAATGAAATAAAATAAAATAAAATAAAACACTCTAATGGCCAGGCAATTACGCTAACTCCCACATTCATACAAACAGCCTCGGCACAAGCCATGAGTCATTAACATCAGTTTTAAAGGGTGTGTATTCATACCGGGGTGGGGTCAGGGCTGAGGGCGCGAGGTGCAGTTTGTTTACCTGCACTCCACTCTCCTTATAGGCTGTCGGGAGAACTGAGTGGGGAAATTAAGATCATTTCAAAACGTCATTTCTTGCACGGAAAATAAAGATCAATGAGACAAACAATTATCTCCCTTTGTTGTCATATGCCAATGCCCATGACTTGTCTGGGACCTGTGTATTGAACACACACAAGGCCCGAAGGGGGATGCGGCGGGCGAGCTAATTGCTAAACTAATGACTTTGCTTATAGTTTGTCATCTTTGGTCTCCCTGCCTTTTGTAGATGTCTCTATCATCTGTTTACTTAGCCATTAGGAGGGATTCCTGTATGTGTGTGTGTGTGTGTGTGTGTGTGTGTGTGTTTGTGTGTGTGTGTGCGCCGAGTCCTTCTCAGTTCCGGCTGTCCTTTCTCATGCTCCCGTCACGACACTACGCTCTCCTCCAGAGAAATATTGTCTCTTTATTTACCGTTGTTTAATCAAGATGGCGGACGGGTCGAGTTTAATTAACCCACGTTGGCGATAAATGTAAATGCCAAATGTCTGCCAGTGCTACAGCATAAAGCTTTTACGAGGTGGAGCCCTTTTCTCGGAGGGGCATAAAGCACCGGCTCCCTGCTGACCCGCTGATTCTGGAATATCTATACGGCTTGGAAATGAAGATCGTTACGAGACGGGAAAGGCGATGATAATTTTAGGTGCTAGCTGCATTATTCTCAGTTAAATTCCGTTTTGGAGATCCGATTACAAAGATCTAATGTTATGAGACAACGCTGCGGCGCGTCCACGTTTCGCCTGATAATGTGGTCCTGTGTAGCTCAGTGGGTAGAGAATGGCACTAACACTTACAGGGTTAGGGGTGCTTTTCCCTATGAGGCTCAATTGGTAGAGCAAGGCACTGACACTAGCTGTGTTTACATGGAGCCTTTTATTCCACTAATAATCAGAATAGCAGCCCAATCAGAATAAAAATGCTTACTGTAAACACCTCAATCAGAATAAACCGTCCCATTCCGAATTCAATTTCATTCCGTTTGAGAGGGGTGGTATAACTCTTTCATAATCTGTTCAATGGATAAAAATTAATCATGTAAACGCTCATTTTGATCACTTTCTTTGGTTGGAATATCTATCCTCTTTCTGCGTATGTTTGCCCATTTGAGGTAATGAGTTTACTAGAGAATCTTAATCATTGCGGGTGCAAAACAAAACTGGGTCGCGTTCAGAATGGGATACTACTCATACTATACACACTACATGCAACATGTAACTCTATGGCACATGCAGTATGTTTAGTATGGTACAATCCCATTGCAAACACTGCACCGGACTGTTACTGACATGTTTTTTTCCTTTTGGATAAGTGGCAGCTGTGGTAGGCTAAAGCTAATTCTGCGTTGGCCTTCTCCCAGTTAATAACTGTTATGCGGTATGTTCTGATAAAGCTGTTGCTTCATCATAAAGAACAGTAAAGCACTAACGCACCGACACAGGTCCGTCTTTCAAAAATGTAAACCCATGCTAGAGTGCTGCATTCGGTATTTTGTATTCCATACGTTGGAGCAGGTAAACGCGCACCTTATGCGATCATTCCATTTAGCGCTCATGTAAACACTTGCAGGGAAATCTTCAGTCGGAATGATGTCATTCAGAATGAAAAAAATATGGCTCATGTAACCCGCAGCTACTGTCAGAGTTAGAGGACCGTTCCCTGTGTGGCTCAAACACTGCCAGGGTTATGGGGTTTGTTTCCCACTGAGACCAGCCTCGCCAAAAAAGCATGCACTCACGGCACTGCAAGGCACTTTGGATCTGTTGCACTGTTGGAAGTGTCCACCAAATGGCATCTGTTAATAAAGTCCCTTAGGCTGTAGTTATTTAAATGTGGGTGTGGAGTTGGTGGTGATGGTGGTAGGGTGTTTTACCATAGTCATTTGCTCTAGACAGGAATCGGTAAGCAATTAGAGGAACACTGACAAAAAGACTTTTTTTTTTTTCTTATGCTAAATACTGAAATGCACCGCAAACATTTTGGTTTAAACCCCAAGGATCCACCACAACAGTCTAGTAGAAAGGAATTTATTCAGTATATTAGCATGAGCTATTAACTCCTGTATTTTTTCAGCCTCATTGAATTTAATTCATGTCAAGTTTCCCAATAATTTCAGGACTAATTATTGGCACCCTGCATCCCTGCCCCCTAAAAAGGGAAAAAGCAATAAAAGGGAGAAAGATGAAATGCACACTGGCTTCTCTCTCTCCCTCTCTCTCTCTCTCTCTCTCTCTCTCTCTCTCTCTCTCTCTCTCTCTCTGTGTGTGTATGGTGACATCAGTGACTAGTATTATTCCTGTGCTACAGTGTTTCTAATTATGGGAAACGGAATACTCCTAAACAGCTTGGCTCAATCCTGCTTGATGAGCATTTTGCAGCAAGCTCACATTTCCAAACTTATTCTGGCATCTGGGATTATGAGCGGAGTTATGTCGGCGGCTGGGAATTTGATCCGAGGTTGACTTGATAACACTTTAAATCGCAAGCAGACACAATCAACAACATATGCTTCAATTTCTCTTTCGCTCACTCACTCACTCACTTACCCACCCACACATCCATACACGCAGTGGAGCAGCGTGAAAGGATTATGATGGGTTGAGGAAAATTGCAGGTTCCCGCTGCTCTCATCATGCGAGCCCTCACGCACCTCTGACCCCCTGGGAAGAGCTCAGGCCCGGCACTGCCCCGCGCTTCCAGGCAGACAATGCCGGGCAAGGCTGACCTCCACAGCCTGAGCTGCCGGCACTTCCCAGGCAGCCAGCCGTTTCCAGGGTACAGTGCAAAGTTGGATGTGCTCTTTAGCAAAAAAAATGCTAAAAATAACAGAACGGAAAATAACAGATTGTATGTCTATATGTGAGGAGCTATGTACCAAAAAGACATTTTCACAGAAGGAGGTTTTACTCACCAACGCAAAGTTATGCGAAGCAATAGTGCTTGTTTTCCCGCATGCCACTTTGACAAATTGGATAAACCATTTGCATCAGATCTGTCTATTTCTGTAATTGAATATCAGTTCCAGTTCGTTTTCCAGAATTCGTGAAGTGGTTAGAAAAGCAAACACTTGAAACCTGCAGCACGGGGGTTCAAGATGATCGGCATTTTAGGGCCAATCAATTAGTAGCTAGGTGTTGCCCGTTACATTCTGCACTCAAGGGGCATTGTGTTTTATCCATTACGATAATGGCTCCTTCTAAAGCATACTGGATATTCAGAAAATAATTAAATAACATGAAAAAATGGACTCTCTGCATTCTCAAAATGTTTTTGTAACACTATTTCTATAATGCATCACAGGTTCATTTATAATTCATGTAATCATAAATTTGCTCAATTTATGCTCAAGTGCCATTTACCTTTGTTTATACATGGGTAGGTATTTACCTTCATTTGCTTTTTCACTATTTAACTCAAGAGTCCATTAAGGCTAATTTGTAATCTGGCTGAATGTCACAATAAAAGCAAATAAATAAAATCCCAGAATAAGAATAGCAGAAGCCGAGATAATAGGTGAGAATGTTTGGTTAAACTATCATGCTGTGTTATATTTTCTTTTGCATCCTCTCAGATGCTTCTCTTAAAGCGGCTTAACGACTCTTGGGGCCATCTCCACACCCACACTAGCTGCTGTACCTAAAATCAGTTTTGGGAGTTTCAGGCTGTTAACTTACCTGGGGCTATTACAGTTATTTTTACTTGCCAAGTGCTTGCCATTGCGAGACAGTCTCATTTCAAGTTCTACCTCCCTGATGCCTCCCTGGCGCTGCTATTTGATCAAGGCTTTGTCCATCAGACTTTATTGGTTTATACTGATGCAATGGGAATGAATGAGAAACAGGCCTGTGAAAAGGTCAGGAGTCAAATGAAAAATATTAATATCTTTCTCCTCTGTTTGCTAAAATGATATTGCGTGATATTATGAATGTTTTTGAATAATTCATGGATGACTGGTGCCATTCAATTGGACGATCCGCACGACTGCTTATTGCCAAAATATTAAATCCCTCAAGCAAAACAACCAATCCAGAAACAAGAAGCCCCCAGTACATTATATATCGATATGATATACGGGGCTATTCAGTGAAATATATGAAGATGTGGCTTTACAGAGTGATTAAAGTGAAAATGTTTCAGGGCCATCTTTTCTATCATGGGCTGTCACGGTGCGTTGGGGGTGGGGGAGCTCTTTGCTCTGACAATATTCAGCACGCCAATAACAAAATTGATCTGTCTGCATCCTGCGGCGCTTCAAGAGTAAATGCACACTTTATTCTCTCCTCCGCTCGGCGAAATTAAACCAACAGGGTTGTGCTGGATCCCTGCTCCTACACAGCTCTTTAGAAAGATCTGAGGCAACCTGCTGGTGACATAACTGGCCCAGAAATCTGGATTGAGAGAGAGAGAGAGAAAGGCAGGCACTTAAAAACAGTCGGACAACAGGTGCATGTGTGTTGGCTTTTGGAAATCTTTATTTGTCACGGTTTGTCATTCGCCCCTTCTCCCTCCTTCCCCCCCTCTCTCTCTCTGTCTGTCTGTCTGTCTCTCTCTCTCTCGATGCCTCCCCTGCCATTTATCTCCCCCTTACTCTTAAATTAGATAATCATCTCGAACACCCTCCAAGACCTCCCAGACTTCTCTCTCCAAACGCCATAACTGGATCTGTGCCTCTATTTTCCAAATGAGACAAGACCACTTCGACTGGCTCGGGGGTCAATCTCTGGGGGATCTGATTTGGCCGTAATTGAATTTGAGGGGTCAGATCAAACGCACGCTCCCACCCCACCCCACCCCGACAGCTGCGATAACCTCTGGAGGAGGAACGAGGGGAAAACGAAGGCGATCTCCGCTGGGAGCTGGGCCAGATTAAATCTACCGGGTTTGGAGCGGCCAGCCATTTACTGTACATGTTTAGGGTGTATTTTGCTCTTAGAGATTGTTACGTCAGATGCAATTGATAGGTCGCATAATGGAGGGGGGGGGGTGGGGCGGGGGGGGGTGCGATCTTAACTCTATGTAGAACCTTCTGGCTGGGCGCTCGGACGGCGAGAGCAGGATACTTAATGGCGTTGCGAGGGCGAGCTTGTCGAATCAATTTGCCTCCCTTCATTAAAGGAGATGCCACCTGGGCCTATTACCAGCCGTGCCTACGTGCTCATCTTATCCCTTTAAAGCCCAGGCGGTGACCTCACTGTTCACTTGGTGACCATCGTCATAGAGACAGGTTCGGGGGGTGGGGGCGGGGGTGGGGGAGCTCCAGGATGTATATATTACCGCGGATCAGCCCGGCCGCAGGGTGGGCACAGTTCCCTTTATAACCCCGCGCTCTTTATAAACCCCTCCGAATTGGATTTCGGTGTATTTTGCATTGCGCATTAGCAATTCAAGTCAGCGCTCCACCGCCAGTGTCCTTGTTTCAGGATGCATCACTGAGCAGCTCGATGTTTATCAAATGGATGAATACTGTTGATGCTTCAAGAGTTTGTTTCAAGGTGTATGAGCAGTTAAGTTCAGAATTAAACATCACCCCCATTAGAAAATAGAATGTTTACATCACTGTTTGTCAGCAGGCCTTTGATTATCTGGACGCACCGCTCTTCTTTGGCACCAGTTAATTCATCGGCTCTGGATTTTAAAAATGAGGCTCGCATTTTAACACGCGGGACGTCGCTCCCGCGCTCATATTGAATGGGCTGTGGCGGGCACCCTTGTCTCGTGCCTCTCAAAAAGCCTCCCGTCCCGCATTAATGGACACGTGCAAGTTTAAAAGCATTTCAATCAATGAGGCTGAGTCTTCTAATGGGGCCTCCTTTCAGGAAGGGGAGCTGGAATATACGTTTTCATTACAAGGACCAGATTGCGGTGTTCGCTCGGCGCACTCAGCCCTGTATTGAAATGAGAGGTGTACTGCGTGATTACCGGAGAGAGTAAAAAGCCTTTGAGAGACAGAGGATGGTGAGGATGGATTCTTATTGGCTTTTTTTTTTCTTTTATCATCCCTTCTCTCATTCACCTTCTAATGCTGAACCAATGTGATAGAGGAGGAGGAGGAGGGGGATGGTTTTCCTTATGATAATGTTCTTAACGATGATGATGATGATGATGATGATGACGACTGCGTTAATAATGATGCTGAGGAAGACAGTGATGGCAATAATGATGATGATGATGATAATGATTTTGATTGTGATAATGTAGTTGAAAGGATGCAGCTGTAGATTTTTGGTTTCAGAAACAGTTGCTTGGTAAAAGTACACAGTATAGTACACAAAGTACACATACAGCATTACACAAATTGTACTCTCCAACCTTGAATGCAACAACAGCTGCATGATAAAAGAAGAGAACACAAACAAAATGCACGTACTGTGCTTGTCTCACAGAAAAAGGACATGAGAAATGATGAAAGCATGTGTGGGGGGTGGGGGGGGGATGGGAGGCATTATGTTCATCGACCAAGCACACTATTCTCAGTGGCCGCAGATTACAAAGGCGGGATTTAAAATACTGCCTTCAGATTCAGCAGTGTTGTGGAGAAAAGGAAACAACAGAAGCCAGAAGCGTTGCTCCGTGGGGAACGGAAGTATGGAAGGCAGCCATCAAATTCTTTGACGAGAATAGAACACGTGTTGTTTAATTACTGGGGTTTAAGGTGGTGCAGAGCAGAGCGTGAACACGGTATAAATAATTCTTGATTGCAGCAAAATGCTTTAAAATTCCTGCTGTCACTCTTGTGTCACTTAGAGAGTGTGTGATTGTGGTGTGTGTGTGTGTGTGTGTGTGCACATGTGAGGGGATGACTCTCTTTCTCCCTCATCCCCTGCTTTGTCTCTGTCCCTCTGTTTGTTCCCGGTTTGTCTCCAAGCAAAGTGTCTCACAAAGTGATTCACAAAAAAATGTGTTTTAACACCGTTTTTTTTTTTACTTTGTAATTTCAAAATATCTCCATTAAGTATAATTATAAGTGGATGAATTTTCAATTTCCCAACTTCCAGCAAATATAATTAATCAAACTAATTTGTGACACATTTAATATACTTCATATTGCCTTTGGTAATGAATTGCACTTGAGCAAAAAATTAATTACTCTTTTCCTATTGTGGTGTGCAAATACAGAAATAATTTAATTAGGTCTTAGGACTCGTCGCTTGGCATTTTGTTTCACAAGTCCACAGGTTTGTGTAGTGTTCATCCTGTAATGCAGAATTAGCCCAAACAAGAAACATATTGTTGATATCTTGGAATAATGCTATATTATGTATGAACCCAGAATTAATGGAATAGGTGCAAAACGGATAGTCTGTTTAATATGGGAAGAGTGCATTTTTGATACTGTGAGTTGCAGCTAGCATCATCCTCCATTGTAGAACAGGTCTTGCTAGGTAATATTTGTGCAAGTCAAATTGCTTTATAAACTTTCAGGTCTGTTTGCATGGCTAATTGTTTTGGGTAAGACCCTTTTAATGCACTTACTTCTCAGTTCTTTCAGGACACTGGGTGAAGTCAGCTTGTGAGCAGAAGTTTGCACCCTTGGGCTAGCTGTGAAAACCTGGGTGGGGGAAATAAACAAACAGCCCTTACTCAACAACTACTGTGAAATTGTCCTTGACCAAATCCCCAACCAGAGGAGCAGCCTAGAGGCAAACTGTGGTTATACTGGGTTGTATATATATGTATCTTCTCATCTGCTTGCAATTATTATATATTCCAGGTGGTTGCTGTTAATCGACTTTCCTGGTTAAAAGTAGAACAGCCAGTGGATTTTGGGGCTCTAAGGCCAGCAAGCCATCAACTGAAGGAGGTAAACCTAATTATAACTTGCTGTTTCCTTGTGTGATTTTGATTAAGAGTCTAGGAAAAGTCATTGGGGAAATTTTGGAAGCTGGGGTATTTAAATTTGAAAATTCAAAACAACAGTCAATTGATGTCCTAAAGATAAACACCTACCATACCTTACCATGCCTTACGTAAGAAAATAGTTTAGAACCACACTTCTCACCATATCTAATATATACAGTCATGAACCACAGCTCCCAGACAAATCGTTTTAATTCTATATGTAATGTATGCCATGTGCATTCCCAGGGTACAGGCATGTACCCATAATGAGTTTAATCTCCACATTATGATATTCACATGCGCACATTAGCATACTTTGCCTTAAAAAGTGCAATATATAGACATGCCAACTGAGGCCTGTCATCAGAGATCTAGTTCAGTGCAGATTTGATATGTAGTCTCCTGCTTTAGCATCCTGACTGATTTCCTCTCAACCATTTTCTGCCAGTGACCTTGTTGAAACTGATATCATTCCCTCACTGCTGATTGATATATTAGCCTGTAATTGGAGGGCATGGGTAAAGCAAAAGTGTTGGATAATTTATTAGAATTATGGCAATGAATACTTTAAAAAGATATTTTAACATACTTCTAATGATGCATCTAATGATCCTGCCTTTTATATAATTAAACTATTGTCAGTTAAAGAGAAATGTAGTGTTGCTTACTTTTTACTTTAGCTCCATTATTTCATCACACTTCTGCTTTACATAGAGGGCCAGAAGCCATTTATGTTGCTTTCTTGTTATAATTTTGAGACGTGATTCCTTTAATGTGCCCGTTTTGAAATGTCATTTCCTTAGAAACACCAATGAGTGCTGTTCAGTTTTCTTTATTTATTTGCACATATAAAATGAGATTTCAAAAATGTTTTTGCCAGTGAGATGAAATAAGCAAGGGGCTTATAAAATCATTTCATTTCGAGGGAAACAAAGAAAAAAACAAAATCAGAATGACAAACACAAGCGCAGCATGCTCAATTGATACATAATATTTGTCAAATAAAAGTACAGAACAATCAGTTCCAATGCAAACTATATTGCTCTTGCTGCAAGCTTAGATTCAGTTGCTACTTGTCTGGGAATTTGCCACCAGTCATCAAAGTAAAAACAAGGGAACAAGGATGCCATTTCCTTCAAGAGAGCAGACAGTGCTAAATTCACCAAAAATGGATTATGGCTTCAGAGAAAAGAGGATATCTGTCAGTGGGATATCTTATGGAGTTCTAAACTGAATGGGATCCCTATGAACATCACAAGGTTATGATTTAGCATTTCATATCTAATGGCTCAACAAATGCAGTAAGCAGTGATTTAGGGGCGACTGTAGTGACAGTATATGCATGTTTAGTCTACTTTATATATGCATGTATAGTCTATTGTTGTTTTATATGCCTTTCACTGAATTTGAGGTTCTGTTATGCACTTTTACTACATCTGTCTATCTGCTGTTACTACATTAGTTGTCTTTAGATCCCTGCAATGTCACCAAGACAAATTCCTTTACATTTATTGTACTTGGTGAATAAAGTTATTCTGATGCTGCTTCAGAGGCAACACCCTTTTTTTGTCAGCACATTAATTATTTGTGAAAAAAATCATTTTACATCTTCAGCATATGGTAATTCAAAACAAGTTTTTTTTTTTTTGTCATTCATATGTATATAGGTCTACAAGGAGAATGTGAACAAACCTCTTGCATCCTCAAAATGCATTCGAAACTTATGTTGCCACAGGCTGTTGGTAAATCAGGTTCTCTGGCAATACATTGAGGAATACAAATGTAGAATGAACTGATTTCGGTGTGTTTAGATTCGTGTTACTGACAAACTCCACTGGGCGTGTCACGTTGCATCAGCATCAGTGTTGCATCAATGTGACGACCTACCTCCTCCAGAGCGCACTGTATTCATCATAAGTATAGGTTTGCTGTTTTGTTCACTATGGGCACCAAAGTAAACGAAAGCTGATGTGAAACAAATTACAAAACAGCCACCGACCGCAGCCAGACACTCTTATAGTAGGTTACAACGGCTGCTATTTAGAGTATGTTTGTCACTTTGAAAAATGTATAGGCCTTTTTTCAATTGGACATCATAGTCTATGTGGATTGCCGTTGATTTTATGGGTTTTTTTACGCACAAAACAACCAACATCCGCTTTATTTCTCATTATTTTAATGCACTATATGAGGATGAACACCGAGAACCGATTCTCTGCTATTTCTGAGCTTGGATGCTTCCGTCGGACACGACACAAAGCAGGCAGCGGAGCAGTTTTCATTGATTTCAAAGGAAGCATTCCCTCCATGGCTGATGCCAATGGGCCCAATGGCTGCAGTGGAGCTTGGGCGTTATGTTGAAGGCCTTCGCACCAACGTCAGTGTCAAGCACCAAGACATTCCTGTACATTTACTGTACTTGGGTGACTAAAGTTGTTCTGATTCCGATGTAACTCATTCAAGTGGCCTACATATTGTGTTGACACGCTTCTTCGCAGTCCAACCTATTGTGAATAGCTGTTTCTTTCATCTCATCATGACGTTATCCTCCATGAACATATATCACTCATTTACAGAGCCTACAGTAGGGAATCCTATCTAATCCTATAGAAATCTTATCCTACGGAATAGAGAAAGGGAGATCATCTCTAGGAAAGGCAAGCCATTTGTATGAGGGAGAGAGAGCGAGAGAGAGAGAGAGAGAGAGAGAGAGAGGGGGGCGGGGGGAAGAAAGTGTTTGTACAAAAGAGCCTGTGTGAGTGTGTTTGGTGCGTTTGTTTGAGTGTGTGTCTGTGTGTGTGTGTGTGTGTGTGTGTGTGTGTGTGTGTGTGTGTGTGTGTGTGTGTGTGTGTGTGTGTGCGTGCTACAGTGAAACCTCACTAAGCCTCATGTAGAGCCTAGTAGGGGTTGCATTATGCCTCACCAGCTCACTAGCACCCCCTACTGCTACACCACAGCAGCCTAGTGTCTGGCCAATTTCACAGCTCCTCAGGCCTGTGTGTGTGTGTGTGTGTGTCTTTGTGTGTGTGTGTGTGTGTGTGTGTGTGTGTGTGTGTGTGTGTGCCCCAGGTGGGTAGAAGGTGGCCCGTGACCCTGCAGTGGAGGAGACACGGTGGCTGAGCCGGATGCCGCGGCGTTTCCATATAACAGTAACAGCTTAAACACTACGGAGACTTAAAACAAAATCCATCTCCCCTTTTATCTTTCAGTTTTATCGCTCTATCCTTCATGGCATTCCATTGCCCTCCTTTCTTCTCTTTCAGAATCAATGACTTTCCGTTAGAGCATTGAATGGTGCACGTTCGCGCGTGCATGCACATCCCGAGTCGCTGACAAATACACTATTGCACATCATTTGGGGCATTTTAGCACATTGATCCAGTTGTTGAGGTCAATATTGTCCTGAGCTGTAAGTCACGTGAGTGTGTATGTGTGTGTGTGTGTGTGTGTGTGTGTGTGTGTGTGTGTGTGTGTGTGTGGCTAATGAGGGAGGGCCCAGTGCACCGCCCAGGAGGCCCTTCCTGGAGCGCTACTCCAACTCAGACAGCAGGATGATTAATGGAATGTAAATGTTGATGGATTATTGAACAGGGAAATGATAAAGTTGGCCCGTGCTCCCATAAAAACCAGGCAGGGCACTTGGAGTCAATCAGCGTGTGTGTGAGAGTGTGTGTGTGTGAGTGTGTGTGTGTGTGACAGTGCATAAGGGTGTTTACGGGGCAAACCTAACAGCCTGAGGTTTAAAAGCCACGACCCCGTAACCTGCTTTTAAATGGATAAATAGCCAAGCAAAAGCAAAGAGCTAGCCGGTAAAAGCCAAATATGGACCACAATCAATAGGCTTTTTAAGTGGGTCATCAATAAAAAAAAATATACCTTAAACTGATATAATTGTAATGTAATGTAATGAAACTATCACCCATGGATAATGTGTAAAAGAAAAAAATAATTATACATTTAGTTTTAGTTTTCTGTTTCCTCTCCATTTTTGTATTAATTCAGTTATAGACTCCTATCAAGTGTCAAAAACAGAGTGAATGGAAAACCTCTGCTCTTTGTTTTATTCAATAGCCCCAAATTAAGTCAGCTCAAGTAATTAATTTCCAGCAGAAAGGAGGCACTCATGGACTCAATGCTAAATGAGGAAAAATGATATGCCAGAGAATTTGCGGCCCCGTGAATAGCGAGATGCCCCAGCTAATAAGGTGTGTACTTTGGTAAGGGAAAGTACGCCTGGCCTGCGCGAGGATAAAAGCATATCTCTCCTATCAAAACGCTTCATTCTGCTGTTAATTAATTCCTCTCTTTTGATGCGTGCATGTGGGGATCGTGTTTGTGTATTTGTGTGCTAGTCTGTCAGCGCACTAGCACACACACACACACACACACACACATGCAGGAGTAGGTCGGTGGATTTATTAACTGTAATAGAGTCCTGAGAAGGAATAAAGGACAGAGATAAAGAGAGAGAGCAGCAGAGAGAGACGTTAAGAGAGACAGAGAGAGAGGGGTAAATAGATTGAGAGACAGACCGACACCGAGATACATTAGTGGTAAACAGCTTAAGGGAATAATTTTCAGTGGTTGCTTTTTCCTTTACCCAGAATACCTTTGGAAGGAACAATAATACTTAGACACAGCTAGATCATGAATCCTACTCTGAATCGAGATGAAAAGCTACATTCAGAGTCTTTTGTACCAAAGGAGAAACAATCGAAATAAAGTACAAAATAAAGGAATAATCAGAGCCAGATACTACGGCTCGTTTCTATGACTTTGACTCTGACACTGACGTATCTCAGCATCTTATCATTTCTTGGATGCTTAAAGTTCAGCTCAGCGGATTTGAATCAACAGACAAACTTCGGGGGAGAAAGAGGATTAGTCGATTGTGTCCCTCTCTACACTTTGAGCTGAATACAAGAACCCCTGCTCTTAGCTGGGCAGTTTTTTTTTTTTTTACCCGGCCTCCCTATGAGAACATACCCCCCCCACCCCCCTCCCACCAAATGAACCTCCTCTAAAGGCCACTTGCATAACTCTTCAGTGAGAAATGACCTTTTGTTTTACTGGTATGACCACAGCACCAAGTCACAGCCAAAGACTGAATAGTGTAATAAGTTTCATGGCTCATGGATTTCCTCTGAAAATGTGAGGGGTTTATAGCAAAAAATGCTAAAAAAATCTTGCAATTTTGAAGCAAATGTGTTAAAACAGTTCTTTCCTTGAAAAATATTCCAAAATGAGTTTTACCTTTTCGATCAGTTTGTAAGATCAGGCTGAAACTTTTTTGGATATCTCATTTTGGAACCAAACTCTTCAAATGTGGCCCCCTTCCATTTATCCATGATTGGACAGAGACCAATGGACAAATGGTAAGAAGAGGATGAAATGCCAAAAAAACAGAAGTTATAAATACATTCATCGACAAATTGTAGGATGCAAAGGGAGATATTAAAAGCGCAGCAGATGGACAGAATGTCAGATACAGTATAAGATATCCAACTTTGCATATGGTAGGAGAGATTCTAACGTGCGAGCGCATATTAAGGCACAAACACACACACGGACATACACGCTTCTTCCACAGGCACAATATGTTCGCTTAGCATGCGGCGCCACCCTCAAAACGTCCCCATGCCAGCCTGTAGCAGATGCTCCAGTCGCAGCCTGCCTGCCTGCATGGTGACAAGCTTGGGCACGCTGGCTAACAAGCCAGTTGCAGAAGGTGCAGCTACGGCGTGAAAGGCCTCCCCGGCGCTGCCATTACCCAGCCCCCAGCAGGGCGGAGGGAGATCATCATTTTCACATAACAAACCGTAGATTATTATTTTGCAGACAGTTTCCTCAAGTGGAAAATTAGCTTCGCCAACCCGGGCGTCTTTCCTCCCCCATTCAGCGGCAACAATTTACCACGCAAAGAAAAACTGCGGAAATGAGACTAATCGCAGGAAAAGTGATCCCTACCTACCGTCGGCAGAAGCCATCAACCGGCCCAGAGATAGGGTGCTTATAGAGGTAGGGCGGGGGGTGGGGGTGGGGAGGGGCGGGGCGCAGACAAAGAGAGGCAACAAATTGCTCTGTTTGTTCACCAATATTTTTTCTCCAATTTGTTTAGAAGCACAAACGATTGCATTCATTACAGGGATGTCTTTTGTCATGCTTGGGTTTAGCCACTTGTGTTGCCTGTAATTATTTGCACTATCTTGTGTGGTTCACAAACAGCAGTTCCGCCATATGTGATGGCATGCATCAGATTTGAAACGCCAACTGCAAATAATGGCTCAATCTGCAGCGCTGGGACACGGAGCGAACACCGGAATGATTCTTGTCAACATGCAAAGCAGATCCGCTTAGGCAAGTAAAATAAGTAACAGCGCCGTGAGCGGAGGTGCAGCTTTGTGGATATGTGGTAGGAGGTCCTGTCAAAGCGCTCAATCATTCTCTTTGACAGTTAATAGGCACGCAGTATTAACCTTGAGCTCCCATTGAAAGACTATGAGTGGTCCATTGATTAGCCCAGTCATTCATCAGACAAATCATTTCTTTTCGCTGAATGATGGATGGCATGGGAGAGGTGTCAGCAGTGTGCTGGGTGTGAGAACAAAACATGGCAGGTCAGGCATTTAGCTGGTACTTGAATGTCAAGAGGCCGAGGCTTGTGCTGCTGTAATCGGCGCATGACTCAAATAGGGACAATCCGATCAATGACCTCTACCATCTAATGATAATTAATAATAATTGGCTGCCATACACTGCACATTGATATCTCTCTGTAAGACCAGATATTCACATTATTGTACTTAGCCTAAAATCTATAGCCTCTACCTCCCATATCCTACTGTACCACCCCATCTTAGTAGAAGTAGTTTCCTTTGAGAAAGGATGATTGCTCTTGTGATTACAATCCTGAGATTATCTGACCTCCATATAATCCATAGATCCTGTTTTTATGCTCTTGTGTAGTTTACAGCTAATTCAATGGTACATGCTGATTGCTTTCATTGATTCTTGCACTCCCCCCTCTCCCACTACCCCAGTATATTCTGCATCAACCCCGACCCCCCCAACCATCAGCACCACCTTTGGCCCCCCCAAGCTAACCAAATACCACGCACCTCGTTGCTCTCGAGTAACCCTTTTGTGAGAAACAAGAGGTTACCCATGTAGCCTGTTGGGATTAGGCCAATTTAAGATATTCACATTGGCGGCGCTACCACATCATTATCCGTTAAATCTCTGGATGAGCCACCTACTAATTAATTGAATCATGGCGATACATCGGTACGAGGGGCGCGGGAGCCAGAGGCTACAGCTGGATAGGAGGAGAGATGGTGGAGACGGACGGAAATCACAAGAACATGGATGGAGGAGGAGATGAGAGGAGGGGGACGACCTCTTGGGGATTGTGGCTTAAGGCAACCTCTCCTCCAGGCTACGGATCTGCAGTGCATGTAATTAGACAGGGGTGGGGTTGGGGGTAGCACTTTCCATTTAATATATCACTGATATGTCTCGCTGTCCGTGATGTATGTAAGAGAGGGGGAAGCGCTCAAATAAAAGCCAGCACCAGAACATACTAAATTAAGATTTATTTAAGCGTGCAGATGGAATAAAATTCAAAGGACGGACTAAGCGGGCACCACGGGACCTGGGAAACGTGGAATGTATTAATGTCTTGGTATGTGACCATAACTTCATCTTTTATGATGATAGACACTGGCTGTTAGCGCTGTCTGGTTACGGGAAGTATCATGACGGCACGCCTGTACTTTTTTACCATGGTCTGTTTGAGAATGAAAGGCGCAAAGGGGCTGGGGATGAAATGATTCTGGTGTGGCGGGGTAGTTTGATAAATGATTGGTTTGTCTTGGCAAGATTATTTCATTCTTCTTGCAAATTGGATAGCATGCAGATATTAGGATGAATGCTGTTGAGCCTCAAGCGTAACAATGATGCCTGATGATGTATGTTTGCAAGGTGCATTGGGTGAGGGGGGTGGGGGGGGGGGAGCCAGAGAGAGGGGGGGAAGGAAAATGAGGGTGTGGTTGAAGGAGGGAGATACTGTACCTCCCTCGTGATGGGAAGCAGCGGGAAGAGAAATCCAGAAAAAGGTGGGATTGTATACTGCTGCGATGAAAGTGAGAGAGACAGCGAGAGGGGTAGAGACATCCATGGCTGTGATGAGACGGGAAGAAACACACACACACATGCACACACACACACACACACACACTCGCGCACAGACCGTGTCTTTACGCACTCTACTCCTCTCGATGCAGCGTTCCAGTTGGTATTCAGTTCATGAGGTGGAACAGGGGAAGGAGCTTCGCTTCTCTCTCTCCCTCCCTCTCTCTTTCTTTCTCTCTCTCGGGCTCTCTGTCATTGTGCCGATGATAGATGGAAATCTCAGACTGCTGTAAATTGAACATTGCGTCCAGCAGACCATTCATAACACCGTCCCTTCCCTGCTGCTATCATCGACATCATACAGCATAGTCTGCTGCTGACAGACCGGGCTTTAATGGAATAGTTTGAAATGCTCAAGTGTTGACAATAGTGTGCGGGGCGGGGGGGATGTTTAAACCACTGCAGGAGCACCGACGGAAACGGTGTTGCATGAGTTTCAATAGACAGTCAACATCAATGAATGGCCCAAATTGTCAAGATTTGATCAACATAGCTTTTGCCATTAAAAAAGTAAGCTCCATGCACTGGAAAATGTATCTAAAATCAATTAGTCTATTAAGTAGACATGCATATTGATCTTGATGGCTCAAGTGTTTATCTGAGCTGCGCTTTCTTACTGTGAACGAAACGCTAAATATCTAAATAAAGGAAAAAGTCTCCCGTCTTAGCAGCTGTCTCTCTCTCTTTCTCTTTCTCTCTCTCTCTCTCTCTCTCTCGCTCCTCTCCCTCTCTTCTTTATCTTTCTCTGGGTGATGTCTCCAGTTCAAAGCACACACTGCACATGGACGGGGACTTAATCTGCCGAGCATGCTACAAAGGCGACCTTGAGGGGAGGTTTGATTGAGGTGTTCAAAACCCGGGTGAAAAAGAGGATTGATAGAATCAAGCAAGTGAGATTACTTCACATTCCGCACCACACCCGCCCCCTGACCCGGGGATAGCATTGCAAATGAAGCACCACCACAAGTTTGAGAGGAACGAGAGTGAATGAGAATGATGAGAGAGAAAAAGAGAGAGAGAGAGAGAGAGAGAGAGAGAGAGAGAGCAGAGAAAGAAGAACGAAGGTTGCGCGAGGTATAGGAGAGAGGAAACGGAGAGAGACGGAGGGAGCGGGAGGCGTTGAGGACAGGAGAGCGGGAGAGCGGGAGAGAGGGAGGGAGGGGAGGGGGGAGAGCGAAGCGAGGCATCGTAGACAAGAGAAAGACAAGAAACTTGCTTTTATACTCAATAACTTCTGTTGGAGCTGCATGATCAAACTGGAGAATCATGCAGACAGTGAATATTGATGCCGGAGTTTGCTCGCTGACTTTTTTTTCAGGCTTTGTTCATAGAAAGTTTTTTGATTAGTTCCACAAATCCTTTAACTTCAGGTGTATGTGTGTGTGTGTGTGTGTGTGTGTGCATGTGTGTGCGACAAAAAATTTTTTTAAAAAAAACATTCCACCTGCCTGCAATGAATGGCAAATATTTTAGAGAAGATGTTTGAATTTGTAGAAACAGGCAAACTGAAAACCTTGGGTATTTGTTTGCTCATATTCCCTCTCCTCAAGAGGGCAAAATTGCTGGTGCCTATTGATTCCTCTTGTCTGGCTTTGGAGCTATGCTAAGTGGAACACAGCTTATTTGATACATACTCCTTGTGTTGTTACATAAATGCTCCTCTGTGTGTATTTCCTCTTTTCATCTTCTCCGCTTTTTAAAAAGGGGGAGTCGGGACGCTCTCGGCACTACAGTCTCAGCTGCATTCATCAGTTATGAGAGCCTCGCAATTATCCCCCTTCTTCAGTCAGAAAGTCAACCTGCCAGCACCGACTCGCAGATGAATGACTTTTGTCTCCTCTCCCGGATTATTAGCCAGGAGATGTGTGTGCACCGACGTCTCTGACGCCTCTGTCTTCCCCCCTATTCAATATGTTCCTCTTTGTGTTTCTCGTCAGGAAAACAAAATGCTGTCGGGAGGAAAGGGAAGAGGCAGCAGACTAGAGTGCAAAGCTTGATGAGAGGCTTGATGATGAAGAGCGTGAAGGATCTGATATGGGTGCCCCCTAGAAAGCTTTATTGCTAGCTGCTGATAAGACGAAGGAAAAGTAGTTTACCACCGCTTTTCACCCCAAGGTTGAGGAAGTGGAAAAGCCAACAAGCACAAGAAAATGAAATCAATGAGACCCAACTTATGTGGAGCTCGTTTATAACTATCAGGCAGTTTTATTAAAGAAATTCTACCGACACAAATGTACGTTTGTTTTGACTAAAGCAATTCACATTGAAATATATCATTCAGTAACATTATAAGGCAATATCTTCCTGTTATCTATCCAAAACGATCTGTCAATACCATCTTAGTGTCCATAATTGAATGGTTAGATGTGAGCTTTACCTCGTCCAATTCCCATTAGAAGTCTTTTGCTCTGTGTCCACGCTCTCTAGACCGTTTAGCGGTCAGCCAGGAGAAAGTCCAGGCCGGGGCCCCATTAATTTTGGTTACCGTCTTGTCTTATGGCCTCACAATGTCCATGACCGGCACTGAAGGCCAGAGACCTATTATTTAAGGAGGAAAGGTGAAAAGGAAAGCAGAGCAAATGGGATGGGATTCAGCTCGGCTATATGGACATAGTCTCACATCGCTGAGCTGCTGTCGTCAGGGGAAAAGATATGTTTCAGCTCTCCAAGTGTGTATTATAGACCGGAGAGAGAGAGAGAGAGAGAGAGAGAGAGAGAGAGAGAGAGGAACCCAGGGAGCGAGAGAAATCAAGAGAATGATTGTATCTGTTCGATGAATGAAAAGAGGGTATACAGCAGTTAAAATTGATAGTCGTACCAACAATGAGTTTACTGGGGAGGCAGCATCTGTGGGTTTTGCTGTAAAAAATAAAAATAAAAAATGATTTGAAACAAATGTGAAACAAGCAAAACTAAATGGAAACCCTTATCTTTCTCTTTCATGGCTCTTCAACACATGGAAATGAGTGGTTGAAACGTGGCACTTTGTTGACTGCTCCGAGTCTATTCCGAGCCTCTCCAAGGCTGTCGTGAGGAATTTACATGATTGTATACAATGCACACAAACCCATAAGCAAATCACCATTTTGTCTGAAGGTGCCGCGTCGCCTTGAAAGATGCTTTCAAGATGTTTTGCCCCCTGTGTTTCATGCTATCCGTCACACTCCCCCCAATCTCCTCTCCTGTTCTCCACCCAGCTGCAAGGCACTATATCTCTTCATTCCTTTTATCCACTACCCAAGAGACGAATCCCAGCAACAATCATTCCACATGCGCTCAAATGACACCGCAACACAAAACTGACAGACACACTGACTTGAACATAGATTCTCTTTTCCCCTCCGCTCCGCTACACATCTCCCCACAACCACCACCCCACCCGCACCCCTCTCTCAGCCCCCCCCCCCCACCCCCCTTCCTTGGAAATGTGCTGCAATTCCAAATCCGATTGTCACATCAGTTTCTGCCGGTCAAGAAAAAAAAGAGGGAAGAAAAGCGATGAAAATGATGATTTCTCTCTCCCCAAGTCGTGGCCTGTCGTATGCAATCTACTTCGACATTCCACCTCATCAGCTTCTCTATTTAACAATTTTGTGCACAGAGGACATAAAAAAAAGCCTGCAGACTGGCGAGAATATGGTGGCGGGCGCCTATTCAAACACTGAATATTAATGGCGAGGGGAGTGAGGCCTAGGTGCACACACAATCATCGTCCTCTGCACTTAAAAGCACATGGCCATTAATTGTCATCCAATTTTCATCATTCGCCAATGTGTTTGCGCCACCCTGCTCATTTCTCATACTAAACGCTTGTGACACGTCGCCCAGAGTCATGAAAAGGGAATATAAAGATATGCAGAGATATGCATGCAAAGACCTTGCCTGCAAGGATCACAAAGGGAGCGACGGAGTCTAAATGGAAATACACAAAGGAAGGGGAGGCATGAATCATCTGACGACGACCACGGAATGTCTTACTTTTTAATCCGAGTATCTTATTTGATTGCCTCTCCAGTGTCTTGAGGGACTTTGAAGAGACATTGTTCAGCGCCGGGTCAGTGATCACAGAGTGGGCCCGGCTACATGATCTGGCAGCGTGACTGCTAGCTTGTCAGAGAGAAACAGGTCAGGCTCAGGAGAAGCCGGATCCCAAGAAAACCCATTCTAGATGCAAAACCATCCACTGCCACTGAGAGATGTGATATGAACTGATCTTATCGCAGAAGTGAGCAAGCAAGCAAGCAGCGATCTTGGTCAGCAGGATAAAGTGTGTATCATGTACTCGCTATATGTACTGATGTACCATCAAATCTGTGTCTTGCTCCCATCTTGCCTGTCACACACTTCTATACACTGCACAATAATGCCAGTTGCTTGCAGCATTGTGGATTTCAGCCTGACTCATGTCATTTCCTTCTTTCCTGTTTGTATCCACTGTATGCTGCCTGGAAAAGCAGAGATACATTAAGAAATAATCCAAAAACAGTAACTATAACAAGTAGGAGCAGTTGAGGAATGTGCTACTCATTCAAAGGCTGCAATTTATCTTTTTCAGCCAATGTAGATAGTCAACTTTGCAGATAAAAGCAGATTTTTTTCTTCTTTCTTAGCTATTGTTGTTCTTGCCCTGCATGTCAGTTCCCGTCCATGAAAAAGACAATCTTTGAAAATGATATCTAAAATGAGAACGGTGTGTTTACATGGTGCTTCAGTGTTTATAGAAGCAGAGTTTGGTTGAAGGCAAGGGGAAGGATAAGATGATCCAAAGCGGACCACTGAGTGGGCTTTTGTCTCATTTTAAGCAAGAGTGTGTTTGTATCCTGCTTCATTAGGACGAATGAGCAATGTGCGGCTGCACTGTGGGGTGAAAGGCCTCTCGTTAGTGATTGAGATGGAGGTGTCTGCTGAGGAGGTGGGCGTCCACCAGAACACGGTTCCAGGCAGAGGATAGGGTGTTGTGTGTGCAGCAACTAAGGCGAGGACAGGATGATGAGAGATTTGAGTCAAATAATACTGAATAAATGCAGAAATCCATCTCAGCTGTGTGTATTTTTGGGTGAGGATGGAGAAAGAAGCATGACCAACAGTGGAAACTTTTCAATTCCAGCTTTCATACACTGTCATAATGCGCTGTACTTGACAAAGGTGGGAAATTAGGCTGTAATGAGTGATTACAGATAGCTTTTGTTCAGTTATATATGTTGCTAAAACAAAAGCACACAAATACCTTTGTGAAATTTGTTCACATCTGTGAACTGCCACAAATTTAAAAAGTTTCAAGTTTTTGCCTTTGTTGCTACATGCTGAGGTGTCAAATTACACAGAATACATCTCTGCAATGTCACCTTGTTCCTAATGAGCACTTGTAGACATCATTGCTGTCATTTTTCCAATGCAAATTACCCGTTTTCAGACACAAAGGTGCACCATTCAACTCTGACTGTCAGATTGAAAGGCAGGTCAGACTGTATTCTCAGGTTCAACCCCAAAGAATCAAAAGTTTTAGTCATTTGAGTTCACTTCAATTCATTTGTATTTGACACTGCAGACATTTCCCGCTAGCAAATAAGTTTACAGCCTTTGTTACCTGAACACAATCTCCCTAATTTGTCCAGTGACTGGCAACTGTGAGTCATGGTATGAGATCAAAGTAAAAAAAAAAAACATCATCAAAGCAGTTTTATAATCACCTTATACAGTAAATGTTTGATTTTAATATGTGTATAAGAGTGATTAAAAGAAAACCAGCAGCCTTTTGAAGGAAATACAATGCTCAGATGTACAAAGAGGGGTAAAATTTAATTGCCGCTAAATCACAATGTAGATTATGGTCTATTGCCGAGGGCAGAGTAATAATTTCAATCAAAAGAGAAAACCTGGATGGAATCTAAAGCAGAATATTGTCCCCTGACACACGGGGCGCAGACGGCTTGTTGTGCCCCATTGCGCCACTTAATCTTTAGAAAAATAAAACACTGTCGCTGTAGTCGTTATTCCCTATAGCAGTCTCATTTGGGAAGAAGAAAAATATTACAATGAAGGAAAATATTACAGCTTGGAATTAAAAAATATTACTTTAGTGACAGATGAAAAAATAAAAAAAAAGTTCAAGAACAACCTGCAAAAATGTCATTATGAACGACTGAGGAAAGTGGGATTTTTTTTTTAGAATAAATAAAAGAATAAAATTAGTCAATAGGACAGCCAACTAAAATATATTAATATAAATATATATGTATACCATAAATTTCAAGCATCAAATATGTATTTGATGTCTGGACACACAGGGGTGAAAAGTGATGTCCCATAAAATAAACCAACACCAACAACTGTCATAACACACACACACACACACACACACACAAACACATAGAGCACAAAGAGCGAGAGAGAGAGACATAGAGAAAGAAAGAGGCTGCATTTACAGAATCTATAGCATCCTTACAGTGCGCATACGTCAAAATTCGCCACAGTGTGTGACGCCGCCACTATGCACGGGTACCTAAGTGAATTAATATCATCTGTCACGACTCCCTCCACGCTCCCCCCGGTCCCACCCACCCAGGAAAGTGTAGCAGCTCCCCTGGCAAATAGATTCCCTTCTCCCCACTCTTCAACTTCATCTGTCACAGAGAGCTAGCTTCACCTCCTCCCTTCTGCTGTACACCACCACCACCTGATGCACACACACACTTATACGCATACGCACACATATGCACACACACACACGACGCCTGTCTAAATGGCAAACACGCCTATTTAATCTGTCACAGTTCTAAGCACACGCGCGCACACACACACCTTTCTGACTGTCTGAGTGGCAAGCATAACATTGTCTATCAAACCATATTCCTTGCGATTGCCATCAAGGAGGAGGAAGAATAAGTTTCCCAAACTAAGCCAACGCCGATACAAAGAGAGAGATTAATCAGCTAAAGAAAGGGGATAGGCAGGGAAATGAAAGTCACAAAGCGCCGACAAGTTCATAAATCTAAGATAAGAACATGTAGAAGAATATGTTCTGAAAACTGCAACCAAGATGCCATCCAGAAAAAAATGTTTATGGTCAGAAGAGCAAGAATCAGCTCCCTTTTTTGAACAGTATATGACTCATTCGTTGTAATTATCCCCACTGCTTTTTTTTTAAATGCTTGAATGTTATGGGACAGTCAATGTGCCTAGTGAGCAGGGAACCACTGGAAATGATGAACAGGTGGTTTGCATTGTGATGGTATGTGTATATGTATAATATAAAGCCTGAGTTTCTCAGCACTGTGCTATGTGTCACCGCCTGGCTCTCCGGGATGTCCCTTACTCTCATTACTGTTTGTGCATACCTCCCCAATTGTCTGTGTGACTTCAATATCCCTTGTCACTGCTCGAAAACAGTGGCATGCATAGGCTCCAGCTAATGAGCTGCAGGGAATACACTGTAGCATGCTGGCAACATAAATAGGGAAAAGTGTCAAGCTGTATTTCCTTAAAACTCTTGGTAAACACCATTGCTAAGTCAATTTTATGAGTGTTTGAAATACTAACTTCTTCTTTTATTCATTACCCATGATTAAGCTGTAATTTAAATCTAGTGTAGTTTTGCATTAGTTTACTATTCAGTACACAAATTACAATAGGTTCTTAAGCAGCCAGTATTTTTAGTTCAGTAAAATGACACAGAGTTGATTTCTAACTAACTTGTGTGTCAACATAAGCGATAATTCTGCTGCTGTGTTTGCAGCTGGCTGGTTCTCAGCAGCCGTGTCTTCAAACAGAACTGTATTTAACAAATTCAACCCGGGCAAAAAGTTAATGGAATAAGATGGATAGCAGTGTAGCAAGTAAATTACTTGGAAAGGCGCCAGAGTTTCATCAGAGTCTAAAAGAAGTCCGGTTTGGGCGAAGGCCAGCAGAAAGCAGTCGAGAAAAAGTCAATGCTCGCATCTGGGGGCCGGCCCTAAGAACCGGCCAGCCGGCTATAGGGGTGCCAAGTGATAACGGGGGGAAATATGGAATGAATGAATTCAAAAACAACAGAAAAAAAAATATATGGCTCCATATAATATCGCCATTGATACCAAATTCATAAAAGGGTCGGCCCTGACCCCGCGGCCGCTTTGCAGAGTTGCAGAAGAGCCGAGGGATGCTTACTGACTTGTTTTGAACAAACAAGTTACTCTAAGGCCATCTCACACAGCCAAATCAATTCATATACATTTGTGATGTTCTATAGCTGAAGGCAGTGGCATAAATTTACTAAACCCTAAGGTACGGAAAAGTCCATGCGTCTAATATTATTTGCCACCAAAGCTTCCAAAACCACAAACGCTTACAACTGCTGAAAAGACAAGATGCTGGCTTTACAAGTCCAGGCAGCTCTCAGCATTTATTTGAATCTGTATTGACACCCATTACACATACACCCATGTACATATACACACACATACACACACACACACATACAGAAGAGCAAGAATCCAATAATCACTTCCTGTTTATGTGTCTACAATGGCGCAGAAAGCTTCAGAAATAGCTTCCCTGGCTTTGAGTCAATACACAATGAGTGGAGAAATAACAATAATAACACTTACATGACAAATAGGATTGTGGGACTTACAGTAAGACCTTGCGAAGTGTTCTCTCGTCGCTGTTATAGTTTATTTCACACTTGGTAGTGTGTGTTTTTTTTTCACTCTCCGCTAAAACAGATGCTTTTTACTGTTTTCTATTCTGGGGATGGAAACAGTTGATTTCCTCGCCTCTCTGCTCAAAGAGAGGAGAAATGTCATGTGAACAGTGTGTTTGCACTATGCAACGTACTTAGTCGCATAAAACTATACCGCGCACACACACACACACACACACACACACACACACACACACACACACACACACACACACACACACACACACACACAGAGAGAGATGCGTTATTTGAGTTTGTGTCTGTTGATTGTTACTTAAATCAGTGGTTCTCAACATGGGGTCCGGGGACCACCAGGGGTCCTTGAGGGGGCTCCAGGGGGTCCCCAGCAAATTGATGAATTGTTAAACTTCACCATTATTTCATTTATGAGAAGTTAACACAATTAGAGAATGTAGAAGAATGACTGTTTTGATGATAGTTTCACTGTTATCTCTCTACCTACAGTACAGATAGTCATGGAATTCTGGACAAAATCATATCTAACAATAAAAATATTGTCAGTTTTTGGTGAGAGAGACAAAATCTCATCAAATGGGGGTCCGTGGCCCTAATGCGTACTAACGGAGGGGTCCTTGATAACAAAAAGGTTGAGAATTACTGACTTAAATGTCAAAAGAGTGTGTGTGTGTGTGTGTGTGTGTTCCTGTACGATGGGCCAAACTTTTTGCCGTTCATCAGATCCCATTTAGTTTGAAGCTCCAAAAAAAAACATGGGCAGACATCGTTGTCAGCCTGAACCCGTGGCCATGCCATCCATCAGTGAGAGCTGTAGTGTCAGTATTATTTGAAGATATGATTTCTTTGTTCCTTTGAGGCAATACCTTTGACAGCCGGCAACAGGTTTCAAGATAAGACTTGAAACAATGTGCTCAGCAGGAGCAATATAGCTTGTTTTGGGATTGACACCTGTGTTTCGGCTGAACTGTTAGGTTTCACTCAGATGGCCAACGAGACTTCGTATCAACCGCTTGTGACCTTTCTGAATGCCAATCAAAGGGGGCTTTCTTCAAATCATAGCAACAGTGGAAATGGTGAGGCGAACAGGAAAAACCGCTGATCTTCTCTTTCGGCTGACTTGAACCCTACAAGCTGTAAGTTAAACCTACCGGTATGTAAAAACATTTTGTAGCGGCCAGTGAAAATGTATTCTGTTCACCCATTATGTACAGCTTATTAAAGCAATATTCCACTTAGTTTTAACATGGGGGTTATTCAGCACTTGACCGCCATGAAAACCAGAATATAAACTACTCAGGCATGCAGCTGGACGAGTTTGTAGCGTTCCTATTTTTACTTCCCATTCATTTGAATGAGGCCATGAAAATAGACTGAAAACTTTCATGAAGAGATTCAACAACAGATCCCGCTACTGTGATTTTCAATGGACTGTGGGTCCAACGTTTAGAACGTAATTTAAGATGTTTTTAACATAATTTATTTAATTAATAGCATTTTTATTGATAGAAGAGAACATAGCGGAGGGATACCATTTCGGAGAGATAGTTCCTGTTTGGGAGACCGGATCTACTTTTATTTTAAAACACTAATTGTGGTGTAAACCAAGAATAGACGCTACAAACTCGTCCAGCTGCATCTGATCTTGGTGAGGAGTTTATATTCTGGTTTTCATGGTGGTCAAGTGCCAAATAACGACTGTTTGCTACAATATACATGTGGAATAAATGGATTAATGTGTTGTACAGTCCAATATTAAAATTCATAAGCTGTGTTCTGCAGCTGAACAGCCCATTCCATCCCCCCCCCCCCCCCCCCCCCCTCTCCCTCTCTCTCAATTCAATTCAATTTCAATTCAAGGTGCTTTATTGGCATGAAATACAAAAGTACATATTGCCAAAGCAAAGTCAACAAATTCAAATAACAGTAATCAAACTTAAATATACAATTGATATGTCAACAAATATACAACAATTAATTAACAGTCGATCAATTTCTATAAATATGTGACAGTGTCAGTGTGTCTCCTGTGAGACAGTGACAGGCTGAGACATATTTGGCTGCAGTAGTGGCACACTCCTTTTTCTCTCCTAGAAGGTATTGGAGTTTTTCATTTGATGGGAGGTTTTCAAAATCTGTGCATATTGTTTTGAATTTGGGGAGGTAGAGATCTCTGATTCCTGCATAGTTTGCACAGTGCCAGAGGAAGTGCAGCTCCGTCTCCACCTCTGCCTGCGAGCAGAGTGAACACAGCCGCTCCTCTCTGGGTTGCCAGGTCTGCCGGTGTCGGCCTTCTTCTACAGCCAGGCTGTGTCCACTGAGTCTGTATCTGCCATCGTGTACTGTCTGTTTAGGGCCAAATAAGTTCTAAGATATAAGATCTCTAATAAGATCTCTAATATAAGATCTCTAATAAAAATAAGATCTCTCTCTCTCTCTCTCTATCTATCTTGCTCACTTTGACTCTTACTCCTCTTTATGTCCAACATGCCCTTTCTTGTTTATCACTCCTTCCTCCTCATTTCTCTTTCCACCTGTTCAGATTCCTCCCCCCATCCCAACCTTGGCATCACTCGTTTTCTCCCTAGATCACCTCTCTCTCTCTCTCTCTCCCTCTCTCTTTCTCCTTCTATCACTTCCTTTCTGACATCCCTCTCTCTTTTCAGCCTGCCGTCTGTCTCTCATGAGTTTTCCTCCCCGCATCTCTCCAGCCCGCTCGCCTCTTCTCTTCCCTCCTTGTTCACTCTGCTTCTCTTTCTGTCCCTGTGGTCCCCCTCTCTCTCTCTCTCTCTCTCTCATTCTATATCCACCACCTCTCTCTCGCTCTCTCTTTTTTTTGCAGACCCATCTCTGTCACCTTGTGTATGTGTGTGTGTGTGTGTGTGTGTGTGGAGGCTCATTGCCATGCCTAGGAGCAGGTGCAAGGTCCAGAGAGAGAGGGGGTTTGGATAGACGAAGCACTCCCTGACAGAACAGGAACAGGATCGGTTGAGGAGAATTAACCCAGCAGGCCTCGCTCCCCCTTCTCTGTCTATCTGTCTCTCTCTCTCTCCCTCTCTCTCCATCTGCTAGGACAGAGCTTCCAGAGCATGACACACAACAAGGAGCAAGTGAAAAGACAGTGGTGTTGATTCACAATGAGGATGCATAGGCGCGCGCTCATTTCTGCGTTCCTTTGCAAACTTTGTCGCTCTCTTTTCCTGCGACATACACAGAAATATGCAGAGGAAAACAGAGGAAGAGAGAAAAGAAAGGGGATAAATATGGAATACAATTAATTCACAGCGCATACATGGAATAAGCGGTTTTGGCTTTTTCCTTTTTTCCTCTGTCACTCCTTCCAGGACCATCAGAGCGCTGTAGAAGCTTAATCTGTATGTCATAAAGTAATAAAATGACATATGGCAGATTGATGAAACAATATCCCCGTCTGGATTTAATTTATAAACCGTATTTCACATACAGTATCGCTCACCTGATACCGCACAATCAGCAGTGAAGGGGTTAACCACAGGTGCCTGTATTGTGTGTTATTAATTTGTCTAGCTGTCATTGGAAACACACATATGTCTGTATTTATTTTGGTGCCCTCTCAGGCTCCATTAAAGGGGCAGGTTATTGCTTTTTGATTGTATTTATTCCCTTCTGCCTTTCATTTCCGCTATCTTCACCGAGCAATATTACCTGGCAATACACTTCCCCTCCTCACCCTGTTGTCAAAATTTGACTGATTGATCCTTAAATAAATATATAACTGTTAGTTTATTGCTTTGCTATGATGAACTGCTGTACAGGGTGGAAAGGATCAGTGTGGAAACTGTTTGCCTTTCGTCATACTTTGTATTACTTTGGGTGTTCGGAGTATTATTGGCATGTCTGGGATATTGTATAGCGGTGTGCTGATTCACTTTTGCTGCTGTGATGAGCGAAAACGAACTCGAGAGAATCCCTGGATCTCTTGATTACAGAAAAAATACATTTCCGATGTTTTTTTTTTTATCGGAATGTAACGATGCTGATGCTGGATTTCATTTGAGGCGAGAGAATCGCGTACATTCTTCAAAATGCTACAGATTTCTGATGTTTCTGCCTCTAATGATCCTCGGAACCAGTGTCTCTCAAACTAGCTGTTGCTTACTCATAAACTTCCAGCATCCGCCTGCGAAAGGCACCCAGCAGACAGCGCAAGAGGCATGGCGGAGGTGGAAGAGGAGGAAGCGGGAGACGCAGTTAATAACAACTCTCAATATAATCCTGTCCCCGACCGATGCCTTTGGATAGAACCCAGATAAGAAAGGGACAGGAGCGAAATCAGCAGGGGGTGGGGGGAGAGGGAAGAGGGACTCGGGACGCATCTTGCCGTTGCGGGGGGATAAATGTGGAAGCCTGTAAATAACAGCGCAGAGAGTAGGAGCTAAGCAGGCGGCGATAAGGGGAGAAAAATGTGTCCGCGCTTTATGCTTTTCGCCTGCGTGTGCGGCCGTGCAGGATCCCCTTCACAATGCGTCGACGATGGCGCGATAGCGGGGAGGGATTGATACGCCATTGCTGTTTCTGCGGACGGTATGAAGGAGCGTTCGCCTCTGTCGTCCCCGCCGCGTTTTTCTAGGTATGTTACGCGCAGTACGGACAGGTTGCGTAGATGCGTTCATGGCGGTTCATCCAGGAGCGAGAGAAGGAACGAGACGCTGTGACAGTAATGCTTCCCTGTGATCAAAGGGCCGTCACGTCTGTTATGACTGACTCACTGATTGTTGATTGACATTCTGGGCTCAAGTGGAGGCATAAATCCACAGCCATGGGGAGGAATAAGGCACAGGTTCCAGGACGCATACAGTAAACAGCAGTGAATAAACACTGTGCAATGCTAATCCTTCAACCAATGGCCTCGCTGTCAACGTTTTGTCTTAATCCTTGTACTTTGTAAAGTCAATTTTACTTTTACAAGCACATTTTTACTGAAGTATTGCACTTAGCAACTTTTTAAATCACATCCAGACATTTTGTGGTTCTCCATAAGCAACAGAAACTGGACCAATGTAATTGACAAATTGTGGAGCCATTCACAGTGAACAGTCAGTCAGCAAAGAAGAGAAGAATAATCTGTCTTTACTTTGTGCACTTTATTGTAGCCTATAATTTCCACATTTTCCAGTTAAAAGAACCGAGTTTGAACTCTGTCCTTTTAGAATTGCATGGGAAAGATCACATCTAACAACGCTCTCTTCTCTAAAAAGTAACTAAGTAACTTTTACTACTTTTTACCTTACTTCAGTAGATTTTTACACCAGTACTTCTACTTCTACTTAAGTAAAAGGCAGAGGTTTGTTAACAGAACCACATTCAAAGGCAAGAGTGTTAATTGCTACAGGAATCCCAGGCTGTTTTTTTTCTCCCTGATGTTTGGCATATAAACAAGATTGTGGAATTATTGACTTGATTGCACTCGGCAGTGGTACGCCAGGATAGAGCATGCAATCACTTGCAATTTATTTCATTTACAGATGCCAGTCCAGAGCATGCGATGGAGAACAGGACCATCTTGTTGAAAGGATGAGGCCATTAAATGTGGAGTGTGCTTGTGTGTGTCCGTGTGTGTGTGTGTGTGTGTGTGTGTGCGTCAGCAGAGGGGGTTTTGTCAAGTTGCATGTGGCTTGGTTGCAGAGCCCCATAGATGTACTTGTTTATCCCCTTGTTCTCGGTGTGACGTAAATGATCTCTCCTCCCCACTGCTTTAAAGAATCAGCTCCGTGGTTGCGGATGAAGGGAGGCTGACTCACTTATCAAGCACCAGGATGACGCTAGTGTGTGTGAGTGTATGTGTGTGTGTGTGCAAATGCTACAGCTGCCTAATATGGAAACGATTCAAACATTTTGACCAAGTTATTTTTGTGTATTACAAGCAATGATGATTTCATTCTTGTTTTCTACTGATTTGTGCAGAACCACACACATCATTGCACCACTGAGGTAAACAGTGAAATAAATCCCAAATAAACATCTTTTGTACACTGGAGAAACTCATAAAGAGACGACTCATAAAGTAGACTCAAACTTAGAATGATATTCGTGAGTATATGTGCATCATCTTTGTTTGCCACAAGCCTCTGCGGCTGTGCCATGTCTGCATTATTGACTTTACACGCAAATTCATCAATAATTAACAGCTTTAGCAACCTTGCCACAGACTGGCATCATTACCAATAACACACGCAACATTGACCCCATTCATTCCCATCTATGGTAGCCGTTGTGCCACCTGACAGAAAATGGTTGCAACCGAATTTCACCATGGCAGAAGATTTTGTCTTTTCAGCATGTCTAACACACACATGAGTTCATCATCGGTCATCATTAGTCATTACCAGCACTAACTGCACCAGGTATCCATAGTGATGTCACGTATTTACTTGGATTTCAAAAAAACGAATCCAAAAAGTTGTTCTCAGATAACATTTTTTTTTTTTTTTCTGTGCTCTATGTCATATTTTTCAAGGAGTAATTTTACCCATTTGCAATTTTTGCACCCTGGCATCAGCCCTGGTGTTGTTGAACTGCCTGCATGTCTCCTCCTATATCTCCACATGATCAGGATGAAGCAGCATAGGGGACACAGGAATTAATTCAGTGCGACTCCATCAGGGGTGAATCCTACAGCCGACTGTATTATGCAGCATCACATAGGCAAGTTCAGTGGATTTCGTCAAGGTTTCATAAATCGGCAACCGACTTACATAACATTTACCGTTGACAGGTTTGTTTTCAACCTGTTATGGATGTTCAATCACAGTGAGGGTAATAGGAGATAGCAGAGATAAAGAGACGACGGAGAGGCGAAAGAGAAAAGAACCAGAGCGAACTGACAGACACCACATTTTTTTTTTTTTCTGTTTTTGTTCAGTTATCTCTAATTTCCCAGAGCTGGGAGAGGTATCAGAGAGGTTTAATTTAATTAAACAATGCTCCAGCCATGTTCAAGGTCAGATGTGTTGGCTGGGACATTATTGCACAGGCAATACAGCAGAGGTGAGGACCTGGCACACACAAAAGCCTGTAACTATTCCTCTGAATGATATAAAATACAACTCCTGAAGCCGTGAGGCCAGTGAACCGTGGTTACAAATAACACTTGAGGAGCGTTGTTTGAAAACAGATTCTTTTATAAACCGTAATTGCTCACTGAGTTAAAGCAATTTAATTCATGTGGCGCTCAGATGGTGAAAAGAAAAGGAAAATAAAACAAAACAAAAAGTATATTATTTTATTACTGGATGGCAATGGCTTTGCAAGTAATATGGAGTTTTAAATCCTTACTGCAAAACCTCCGTATTTCACCAGAATTTGACTGTACAATTTGATTTGTCTCACCTTATTTAATTACATTTCAAACACAGACGCTGTGCGGTTTTAAATAATGCACTTTTAAGGTCAGCGTCTGTTTTTGGAGGGGTTCTCCTCCAGTTATATATAATTTTGGAACATCCTTTATTTTTTTAGTTAGTGGTCAGAAATTAGGTTGTTTAACCCGCAGATGCATTGACATTGATGTTAACTGATGTAAACCACTAACTAGAAATCCAGATCACGTCACACTACTTTTCATTTTCAGGAAATGATCTCAGTACATTTGAAACATGCCAACAACAATTACTGGGTAGTCCACTGGGAAGTTCATTTGGCTTGACCTCTGACCCCCCCACCCCCACCCCCCCCAACGCTGAGCTGACTTCAGTATATGAGGAACGCTCTCCTCTGATAGACTTCCCTATCTGACTCACAGAGACTCTCCACAGATGCCCTAGAATTTAACCTCCACAGTCGATTCAGTTACTGGGGGGGAAATCCTGAGATAGCGTGGCTCGTCTGACCTCCCCTCTCCGCCTCCAACCCTCCCCCCCCGCTCCCCCCGCTCCCCCCCGAACCCCGACCTCCACCCTCCCAGCCATGCTAAGAGAATCTAATCACACGTATGAGATTTGAGATCGCAGAACCTGATAGGAACTTCCTCCTGAAATCAGAATAAAAGTGATACGATTTTATCCTGTGGCTGCGTGCCGCGAATCCAAACCGGCGCTGCGAGTACATTATTTATCTGCTCAGAAGGACCCTTTTGCCCTTGGTGATTTTCACCCATCTCCAATTTTCCTTCTTGGTTTGACGGGACGGTGGTTACCTGGGGTTAAGTGATGGTTAAGTAGCCTATCTTCTGCCCCGAGGGGAAAGTGTTTTATTTTCTTCTGGAATTCTCCTTCATTGTATTTCTATCAAGTCAACATATTAACAGTTAGAAATGTGTGTGAGAAATGTTATTAGAGCTTTTTGAGAGATCAGTCATGGTAAATGGTATTAATTAACACTTGTAGCATTCATGAGGCTACAAAATGAATGACCTGCCCTTGGGACGCTGAAGTGTCTTGTAGTGATATGAAAAAAAAAAAACAATTAATTCCAACACATCAGCCACATGATGTCCTCCTGTGTAACTCTGTCACAAGGTCTCAGAACAGACCGTTTACAGAAATGATGAAATCACCGCCTGACAGTCGAGAATCCATGGTAACAAAACTCCCAACAGCTTCGCCGCAGAAGCAGAATTCTCTCTAAAAAAGATTTTTTTACCATTTGGCCACTTCCAGAGGCTGAATGTCAGAGGGAAAGAGGGGCGGGAGAGAAAGGACAGAGAGAGAATCCCTCTATTCATGAGCGAAAATAGTTACTTGGACGAAGTTCCATTATACATTCAAACTAAAAGCAGGATGTAACTTTCAAATCATATGCATGAAAGATATAAAAG
Organism: Centroberyx gerrardi; assembly: GCF_048128805.1. Lineage (NCBI taxonomy): Eukaryota > Metazoa > Chordata > Actinopteri > Beryciformes > Berycidae > Centroberyx > Centroberyx gerrardi. The sequence continues at coordinate 9,766,719 of NC_136019.1, read as the reverse complement.
CCCATTTTTCACTGCCTGTGATGTGTTTCCTAATGATACCCTTGAGAGAGTCACGGACAAAAAAATAATCAAGGTATTTGTGTATGTATGGGATGAGAAACTAGTTCATCTATGTACGGAGTGATTTCCCAAGCATATCTACTGTTTAAATACGCAAACACGCACACACGCACACATGCACACACACACACTCACCACTAAAATGTGCACGCTACAAACCTCTTGGAGGGATTGGGCCTCCTCCTGGACAGGATAACTAAGCGTTTCTGCGCAGCCTGTGGTCTGCATGCTGAGCAGTCCGTCAAGCTCTCCTTCCTGCATCCATGAACCAAACAAATGCTTGCGCTGATTCACCTGCCACAGTTGCAAATTCCCAATGCACCCCGGGCTTAGTAAAGTATAGAGGAGAAACATGAGGCCATGTGATCAAAACCATGTCAGCCATGTCTGAAAACAAGCGCTCCCCTGCCCCGTATCTATTCACAACCCAGCTCCCCTATGGACTATATATGGATTGGATTTACCATGCTTCATCCCTCTGGTGAACTTCCCTTCAATGGGGGCTGCAGAGGAATAACTACGCTCATAAATTATTTGGACTCTCGAAATGAGACGAAAAAAGTAGTGCTCCTCCGTGAGATTACTTGTTTGTCTCTATTTTAATTGGGTTGGTGATAATTATCTGTGTCCACTTGTATCAATCAATTACACACACTTAGCATTGTAATCAATTCTATTTTAGTGTTTTGCACCGAGCTATGCATGATTAATTATATAATTAAGCACTTTGCTTGATTTATGTGGGATCTGCATTTTCATTTGCATTATTTATTTATATTTGTCTGCTTTAAGCACCATGGGTCAACATTAGCCGGAGCCTGTTGGTTGGCAGTCTCCAAGAAATCATTTAAACAATGTTTCCAAATATACCCCACTGTTGGCATTGCAGTGTGGTCAGATTTATTAATCTTAGGCAACCAAACTGTATGTTATGGTATTTAATGACTGTCATAAAATATAGTTACAAGTAGCTGATAAAGACGGCCAATGACAAAGTCGTATTTGACAGAGAACAAAGGCTTTAATGGTAGACACAGATGGTTGACAATCCAGGCAGCTTTTGTCAGTGAAGTCTTTAAAAAGTGAAGATGCTATTATGGTTTGGCCATATGCTTTTTCTTTTTTTTCTTTTTCAGAAGACAGGGAATTTGGCACCCAGCCACTTTTACATTGTTGCCATATTCTTTCAAGATTTCAGTTTTAATCTGTTGAACATTACACCTGCACACATACACTTGATCTACGTTTAAACCAAGGTAATTGCTATAAAGATAACAAAGGGAAAGGTTAAAAGACAGGCCATCATACAGTTTAAAGACTTTCACTAAGACCATTTCTTGGACAAATTCCCATTTTTCAGACTATAGTTCAGTAGGCAAAAGACAGAGGGATTAAGGATGCATTAGGGAGGGTCAGCAGAGGGGTCTTGGTCTGGACCAGCATCTGTAACCGCCGTGGTTCAGGACCATCACATCAGGATAATCCCTTTTAGTGTCTTCACATAGTACATTGCCTTGGTCCTCTTCTCCCCTATGGAATCTGATATTGTTCAAAATCCACATGGTTTGGATTAGTGGCTCAGAAATGGAAGACTGGAATGTTTTTAACTAACTTAACTTGTTATAAAGACACTAAGTTCTACAGTTCTAAATTATGTTATAAAGATAAATGAGGCTTACTAAATATATAGGAATTGTCTATAGGCCTAGCAGAGGGATAGGGCTCTATGTTCCAAGCACTGTAGCATCTAAAACAATCCTGCTACATTAAATGACTCTATATATATCCATGAACTGTGAGATCCCCACTTGAAATGATTCACATGTAATTAACACGCGATAGCACACATCAATAAACCGTCCAATGAGCAAGCGACTTCCTGATGCAATGTCTGACACTTGTAATTGCACATCGATCAGAGTTACCAATCACACTTAAAGGAATAGTTCACCCAAAAATGGAAATTCTCTCATTATCTACTGTGACTGTTGGCGAGTGCGGAAAATCTTGGAGATAATGAGGTATACATTGGACCTTTGGACCCACAGCACAATCGTTTGGCTTCACAACACTTTCATTATGCTGTTTGGAGTAATTTTATGGTAATTTTTGGCCTTTTTTTGAACTCTAAAGAACATGTTCCCAGCTACTTCTGTTGTTTTGGAGAAGGCGACCATGGAGCCGCACTAGCTAGTTCACTGTGTGTTATGTGGACATACAAACTTCACCGGTGTCTCGACTGACATGAGGATGAGTAGATAATGAGTGAATTTTCATTTTGGGGTGAACATGTTTCAGTATTCTAATACAGTTTGTTAAGGAGGACCAAATGGACTTAAATTGCCTTTGAATCTCAAAACACACTTCTGAATCTCCAAAAAAGAGCATGATTGTGGCAGTGTTGTCCACATTATGGACCGAAGTAGTAAGCTGAGATTCTGAAACTGTACGATCCGTGCCCACATGCACTTTGCATTCTGATTAAAATAAAAATAACAGATTTTCATGCTTTGAGCTAGAGTTAACTAGCTTGTGCACACACCCATGTGAAGTACATGAAGTACAAAGGAGAAATGGCAAAAAAGAAGAGAGGAAATATCAGAAAGGAAAGAACTTAAAAGAGAATAGGATGGTAAGAGGGCAAGACAGGAAAAGGTCAAATCAATGCAGGACCGTTTGGCAAAATTCACAAGTTGCAAATTGCTGCTCCCTGCATTTCAGTGCTTGGTGCTTCACTTAGCTTTCACTATCTTCTCCCTTGGCTGCTCTCTCAGGTAGTCCAGCCCCCCATTTGAGCTCCAATCCTCTTTAGATAGATATTGACCCATGCATCCATCCATGCTGAAGCCCAGATGATCCCTCACACCAATCAGAGGTGAAGGAGTGACTGAAGGAAGAAAGCGAGGGATGAAGAGGCGGAGGGAGGGCAGAGGGAGAGAATGAGGGAAGGAGCCATAGCAGAGGAAGGGAAAAGAAACCAAGAGGGACGTAAGAAAGAAATGAATCAATGATGCTTGTAAACTGCACGTTTAATCTGTTTTCATGATTCATCACTTTCCACCATTCCAGGAAGCGTGAAAACGGCCACCTGACCCTCCCTGCCTCTCTGTATATTTTTGGCACTGCAGGCATCAAGACAATACCCAAACCATTGATTGTGTTACACTTAGAGCTATTGATCGGGGTTCAAAGTTAAGGGGTGGGATGGAGGGAGAGTGAGACGGAGGTTGAGGAACTATGTTAAGGGTGGCTCGCATGCTCGGCTCTGCGGTCGCTGCGCCGCTCAAGAGAGAGGATCGCTTTCACAGAGACGGATCGCAGACGACTCCGCTTCCGATATGGTGAGGAGGAGAAATTGATTGGCCAACAAAGGCAGACAATGTTAAAAGTTGTTCACACTGTCTCAAACGTTTCCTCTTTCTCATGCATTCAGGGGGTACAGGGGGTGGGGTGGACAGTGCTTCCTTTAGTGTTAGTAGAATTGTAAAATAGTATTGTTTTTTAAGTCTTTTCGTTCATTCACAATATATTATTTAAATATATAGAGCCTGTCTTTTGGTCGCACCAAAATACTACTGCTTCTACTACTGCTACTACTACTATTACTATTAATAATAATAATAATTTGCAAAAAGCAAACCCACTGCATTTATTTATTAATTTATTGTATTTAACCTTTATTTTACCATTAAGCATTCTTGATCTGAAAAATTGGACCACTCTTGACATAGCCAAACATAGAAACACAAAACATTAGCTTCATCGCAGCATTTATTGTTCACACTTTAACACTTTAAAAGCATTAAACACAAGCCTATTGACCAAATTAAAGGCTTAATCCACAAAAATAATTTGTCATTGATCATTTAATTTCAGATTGATTCATTTTCCCTATTTGCACATCACAGTGACATGGTGGTGTAGGTGCTAATGAGAAGCAGTTCACCCTTTGTCTTTAACATTATGCAAGAATACCTCAAATTGAAAATATGAAGACAAGTTTTTTTTTACAATCTTGTTAAAAAAACGGTTTGGTTATCAACCTTGTTAGAGAGTAAATGTCAGCAAGAGGGAGATTATTTTTTGGAGTATGAAAAGATAAGGAAAGGGGGATGGGGTAAGACAGGGGTGACATTCCTATATATATGTATATACAGTATAAAAATATACATACAAATGCATACCTACACATATAACAGTTTTTCCCCCAGAACTGTGTGAAAAAACCTGTGAAACTGCATTTATATGTACATATACGTATGCTGTTGCATGTGTAAACCCAAACCCATAAAACTAGAGATACGATGTTTACAATTCACACTAAGTTCTAGTATAACAGGAGTCCATTTGACATCAAACATATCAGTCTTTAGTTGAAGTTTAGTTGTTAAGATCTCCATAGTATACAGCTTTTCATCCTCTCTCCCCATTGTTTCACTGTTGATGGTTTTATTTTTCTCCAGGAGATTCATTTTCTTTGCAATCAACACCAACACCTCAAGCAAACATGTTGACGGTTGTTGTTTAGTCCATCTGAGACCTCTCCCTATATATAGCATGCTGATTCTATAAGTCAATTCCCATAACTTGCTAAATCTCTGCTGGACATCTTTCCGATATTGACGTTTTAGAGCAATTACAAAAAATGTGGTTATGATCTCCAATCAAGCCGCATGCAGTCCCTCCAGCATATATAGTTCTGAGGTGTTGCTGTATTTTTCAATAGCAAGCGGAGTTTTAAAAAAATCTCATTCTCACCTTCCAAACAAACTCTCTCCATGCTTATTTGGTCTCCATCCCTGCGAGTCCTTTCCCATGTTTCATCTGCGATTCTAATATTCATTTCCCGTTCCTGTTTTTCTTTGATATCCAGAGTGTTATCCTTTGATGTATTTTTGAAGCGCTTTATATATGTGTGATATTAGGTTCTTTTTTTTCTTTTTTTTTTATCAATACCGCCATTGTTGTTGAAAAATTGCTTCAAGTGAGATGGTAATTTACAGACCTGGTCCCACTCCACGTGTGTTTGTCTCAATAGTGTTTCAATTGCAGAAATTTAAAGAAATCGCATGCATGTAGACAAAAACTCCATTGAAGTTGTTTGAATAAACTTAGGACCTCCTTTTAAAACAGCTGACCTATGATGACCAATGCCAAATGGATAAAGCAGCTAATTTCAATGCCTTTTGTATTGAAGTAGGAAGTAAGAAGAAGTTTTTCCTTACATTTGACTATATTTTCAGCATAAATTGTACGCAGTCATTGCCTATTTTCAGTTTTCTCTGTAGTGTTTTGCTTAAAAAACACTACATCTAGGATTATATATTTATATCTAGGATTGAATTTTCCTCTATGCCGACCCAAACTGTTTCTACATCTTTCGTTAACCATGCTGCCTCCATGTAACCCTCTTGTAATGGGGAAACGTAGTATTTCTCTCACTAAAGTCCAGTAAAAAGATCCTAATTCTTAATACAAACCTAAACAGAAGTGTAACTCAACCACCAAATCCCAAAACAGGGGATTGAGATTTTTTTCCCCTTCCGAAATTGAGTCTACAGCTCTTTACAGAAGGTTTGCTTATGTGTGTAAACACTGGAGTATATCTACTATATTTTCACTTATGATGGTCTCGAAATGTTAAGCAAACAGTAAAGTCAAGCTATATCATTAAACTACAATAAAAAAAGGCAAGTATAGATTCCTTTTTGAAAACGTATTTCATTGCTCAGCTTCATCCGTAAAGGTTCTTGTCTTGTTGTCTCAGTGTGAATGAAGAGCACCCAGAGACTTGTTGTCCTTTTGGTGCGGCTAACATCTGACTTCACCGTATACATTATCTGTCGGTAGTGCCTGGCGATGAGGGCGTACTAAATGTGACATTTGCGAATGCAGATGAGCTTGCAAATCAAGGTTTTACTGCCATCTCCGAGCAGGGCAAGGCACATATTCATTTATTTATACTCCCAGATTGCTGCCATCAATCAGAGCATTATAAATCTTACCCCTCATCAATAGGCAATCTGCTAATGCATGCAGCCGATCAATTCCTGAGGAGCGGAGCCAACATGCAAAGCAACTTCTGTCCCTCTCTCTCTCTCTCTCTCTCTCTCTCTCTCTGTCTCTCTCTCTCTAATATACACTAACACGCACATTCGTATACACACACACACACACACACACACACACTGCATTCAGGGATCGCTAGTTTCATCAGAACCAATACTCCCTGTCACATTACTTGCCTACATGGGAGAGAGGGGGATATGAAAAAAAAGCATGAAAGGGGCTCTGGTGTATCATAATGATTTGATTAGTATTTATACCAACCAGTAAAGCTACAGTCTAGGTCCCCAGTGGCCAATAAAGGTACTACAATAACAGAATAACTGCAGTTCAAAGAAAAATAAACAACCCTAATGTGTCCCACAGTCGTTGCTGTTGTTATTGCTGTTGTTTTTCCTCTATTCAAATCACCAAGCAAACGCGCAGCTTACAAAATATACTTTCGCCGCCCGCGATGCCGGGCCCACAGGGAAACAAACCACAGAGAAAGGAAGAGAGAGAAAGAGCAGACCAACACTCCTCCTCTTCTGTTTCTATATTTCGCTTTTGGAGGTGCTGCCACCGACGCTCGCATAATTGGACAAAGGCAAATGTCAGGAGTGAGGGGTTTGACTGGGGAGAGTCAGCAACAGATGAACACGACAAGAGTTTTTCCATTGGCTGACACACTTCCTCACTCCCTTGACAGGTTTATACATGACATATTCAGATTGGCCTCTTGTGTTTAGACCTAATAAAAACTCCCCGAGCACAAAAGCTGTCAATTGCCGGCTGTGTGGCATCACACTGTCCTTCCGTGGGGTTGGTCATTAAAATTCGACTGGGTTCAGACGGGTTCGGTAGGTACAGTAGGGGCGAGGGCAGCGGTTCAATCAATAGAAGTCAAACAAACACCGGCGGGTTCACAGTGCAGGCAGTGCATTATCAGGAGAGTACAAGCCACTTTTGCCGGTTTATGTCTCATGTGATATTACTGCTTTTTCCTTTCGTAAAAAAAACCTGAAGAGCCATTCACTCATACAGCCCGCTAAGAGTTAGAGAATGTGTGAAGAATGTGTGGCAGGCTTTTGGGAAAGCTGTGAACGCATGCCTCAAGGGCTCTCGAGAAATGACAATGCTGGATGACATGAGTGGAGTGTGTCCTTGAGGAGGTTTCTTCTGACGTGGAGTCTTGCAGGAAATGACAGCTACGGTTGACCAAGAACGGGCTCAGAAAATACCAGCGTGAAGCGAGGACAGATGCTGTCTCAAATAAGTTATTCACTTGGCACGTCATTATAAACACTACAAATACATAGTGTCATGTTGCAACTTGCAAATGCAGTGCAAGTACAAGAGGCATCGGCACCCACAATAAAGATGAGCCGGAGAGGCTGGAAAACAACACAAGCAAAGAGCTGTATTCTGCACTCTGAAAGGAGAGAATATTTTCTGTGCACACACACACACACATACACACACACACACATATGTATATCACAGGAAATTGTTCAGGAATTATGTCCATATGCAATCTCAAAGGAATACACACACATTGTTGTACTGTAATGTACGGAACGGAATAACAAGCATTGCAATAAAAGCTATCAGGCTCTGTGTGTATGTATAAGTGTGTTATTTATCATCTTAAAAGGTTATAGAATAAAAAGAAAACTGTATATATTTATATGTTTATCCGTAGAACAGACATCAAAATGACCTCTTCACTACACACAATGCAAAGAAACGGTTTGCTTTTGCACAGTTTGTTGTACTGCGTCTCAGTTGCCAAGCAATGCCTGTTGTTATTTTGTAATTGGCCTTTTTCATGTGATGTTTCGGTTATTTTGTCCACCCCTTGCATAGGCAACGTGCCATTTTATTGTGTAGGGAGCGCTTTTCCATTTTTTTTAAAAGCCAAAGGTATTGGCCTTTTTGTTATTTCTATCTGTTTGATATATGTGTATAAACAGTTTATGGGGGCAAGTTAAAATTTAATGTTTTATCAATATGATCAAAGCCAACCTCACCTCTCCACCGCTCACACTCTGGGTGATGTTGCACCCAGTAACATATTTGCAGTTGCACTCAGCATCCATATAAAATAGGCTGTGTGCAATTTCAAATACAGCCTAATTCGGACTAAAAAGATTTAATGATAACAGCTAGCGATTGAGTTGGGTATTTTCAACTTAAAGCAACTAAAGTGTACTGGTTGCCTCATTTGCAAAACTGTTTCATCTGGATATTTTGGACATGAATGTTGGAAAATAATAAATTATTTTTGTAATTGTCTAAGAATGTGCAATATTAAGGTAGTAGCAAGGTTGTTCTAAGAGACACTATAATTGTAGCACTTATTTTAATGTTTTTCACACCTTAATATTAAGCCGATGCAAAGTGCAGAAACCATAGCATGTTTACCATCAGGATGCTAATAGTTTTGCCATCTTCCTTCACTGCTTACCGAGTGGAAAACTTCACACTCATTTCCTAATATGTAGCAGACTGACGTTAGTATAGTTAAATGAACTAAACCTCGGAGTGTGAATTTGATGATTTTAAGTGAACAAATTTGTTCTCAAAAAAGTTTTGAAGTGCAAATATATGCAAGGTAGCAAACTTCAGAGGACCTCATTTAACCTGCAGCTAAGGATGCCAAGAATTGCAGCAACCAACTTTCTAGCGTATGGTATTACACATTAGAAATTCTCTAAATAATTGCCTCTGAATATAATATAATTTTCTTAATTTTCTGAGTCCAGAATGTAGCTTATGATGTATTCCTTATCATCTTTTTGGCCTTTCTTTATTTTTCTTTCCTTATCCAACACTTCTGGACAGTCTCTGTATTGTGACAGTCATCTAACTGTTTTAAATATAAATATAAGTAACATCAGACTAACTTTGGTCATGTATTAGATTTTGCATTTTACCATTTGCTGGTGTAGCAGTTGTTGACCTACATCAATCAAATGTTACACCCTTTGGCAAACTTTTTGTTTTTTCTTTATCAATGTGTATTACAAATTGGCTGCCTATAATTTGTTGTCTTACCATGTGTTATTGCTGCCGGTCAACTGATGCACATCTAAGGGCCTTGAGTCAACTGATGCACATCTGTAATGAGAAAAGCTGAAATGGTGTTTACGAAAAAACAACATTTGGTTTATCCTGCAGACGAGATAACATGGTCAAAGCAAACATAAACACAAACAAGTAAGGCTGCCCATGCATGCAAACACAAGTACGCACTCACAGACAGACACAGGCACACAGCCCACCCCACCCCACCCCGCCCCGCCGCCTGCCCACCCATATCCAAACAGAGAAGCCAAACACACCCTCTGTATGCGTCGGCTTTACCTCGCGAGGCGTGCGGTGAAAGATTCAACACGGTGGACAGTGGCAGCGCCCTTGACTGCCCCTGCCCTCTCCTCCTCTGCAACACAAAGGCAATTATCACCTCGTCTCCTCCTCAGACAGGACCCTAATCATTCAGCCCGGCCCCACCCTCGGCGCACCGACTCCGAGCTGATTAATCGCCATAACAACGGGCACGGGCGGCTCCCGGCGCCTCCTGCCGGACGTACAGGCGAGGAGGTGACCTCACGGCGAGTTATTAATGCCGACATGAGCGGAGGGAGGAGAGGGAGCGACGTGACACATCTAGCGGAAGATAGAGTCCAGACCCCGGCGCTGCAGGTAGGGACGGGGAACCTCGCTTTAGCACCGAGCGCACTAATTATGTTACTTTGTTAATGGTTTTCATTCCCTAACATGGTTTTGGATGCCGGCCAACAGGAGATGTAACAAGGGCCCTCATGCAGGGGTTCCGAATGCCATCCCTAGTGCTTTCATCTATTGTACAGTGCAGCTGTGTGTGTGTGTCTGTGTGTGTGTGCGGTGATGTGCTGTAATAACGACACAGGTGGGCACCAGTGGTTGACAGCGACAGAGGGGAGCTTTCACACACACACACACATATACACACACACATGTGCAGACATGGAGTTCAACACACCTGGACACGGGTCATGTGGAGAGCGAGGTTCCCCTCACTGCAGGGGGGGGGAGTAAAGGACCAGGACTGCAGATATGGGACCTCTGTGTGTCTGTATTCAACACACCAAACACCTGTCTGCCTCTCACTGCAGCAACTTATCCAATATGTTCCCGATCCATTACATTGTTCGGGTATTTCTTCTTATGCATGAACATATAAACAATCGCTGCTGCTCTACGGTTTGTGCCAATGTACATTAAGAGGAGTGCCAATGTTTCAAGAGCTGGTATGTTGTGAAAGTACCGACCACTTCAAACGAAACAGTCAACAGCCTGCAAAAGGCCCCATAATAACCAAAAGAATTATTCGAATTGCTCACTTACTGGAAAGAAAATACTTTATTTTCAACAATGATACACACAGCTATGCTTAAAGTGGCTACAGTCGAGAAATCAAGAGTGTGTAACATGCTGTTTGTCCTGATATTCCAGTGATACAGGGAGGGAGAGGCCCACAGCAGCCCTTGAAATGGACCCCCACACCGCACTTCTCACCCACTGAAAAAAAAATGAAGAAGAAAAAATAATTCCACAAGAAATAAATGCTCTCACTGTTGCTCATTCCTGAAGCACAGTCTGAGGCCCATTTTGTTTAATACGTCCGCGTTCTCGCAGCTTCTCTACTTGGCTGGTTCCCGCCACATCGGTGGCATTTGAGGCTGCAGTCAGCTCTGCAAATCAAAAGTAATGTAGTGTCAAGCCTGTAATCAGCTCCGTCAATCAGAAGTAATGTATTAACACACGAGTCAATCCCGGCTCAGCTGGCTTGGTCCGAGATATTGAGGCACCAGCGAAAAAATTGTGAATCGTGATCTACTGCCAGATTTTGAGCCATTTAGATTTATTTGAGGCAATAAAACATAAAACCCCAAATAGGATCAGGTTTATACTGTATATACATATATTATTCTAAAAAATACAAGTAATTTGTGGTTTTGATGGCATTAGATTTGCATTAGTGTGTGTTGGGTCGCTTATATTACTACAACATCCCCTCCCTCTGTGGAGATTCAGCTTCACCCTCTTCTTCCCCCCTGTTCTCATCCCTGTTTTGGATGCAAAGAGTATGCACTTTGTCCTCTAAAGTTCTTCAAAACGGCTGATCTTTTTGAACCACATCGGGTGTTGTTTATTTGAGCAAGCATTTTGAATGCAAATCAAGAGTTCTTCCGGTCAACCGAAAGACATGTGTCAACTTCTGCCAAGCTTCTTGAAAATAATATCACAGTACAGTGCCGGTGCTGTGCCAGAGAAGACCTGCCACTGCTGTGTGACATTTTCTGGAAGGGACGCGGTTTTTCTGTGCCTCACGGTCTCATGTTTGACAGAATGTAAACCAGCCAACCGCATCGGGCCAAATGGGCTCCATCTGAAAGGTCAGGAACTCCTCGCAGCAACCGCCCAATCAGAGCCGAGATGCAGCTGTCATGATTGGGGGAAATGGAGGCGTGGAATGGTGTAGCCGTGGGGCGACACTTCCTAGAGCTGTACAATTACAGCACCAGCCCACTGAGCCAGTTTAAAGCTAATGCAGCCTCATGGACACAACACATGGAAAACCCGCTAACTTCTATGCTTCATCTATTCATAAAGATGAATGCTTGTCTGTGACTAACCAGCATGGGGCATTATTTTCTCCGTAATGTTTTTGTTTTATATAAATATTCTACATGACATCTGGTCGCTGCCATTCTATACTTATGACAGTAGAAAACATCATTCCTACCTTACACCATGCAGTTTGGATGTCGAAAACAGGCAATTCACAAGCATTCACATGGATGTGAGCTGAATGTTATGAATCAGTCAGTTTTGCATGCATTTGATTTTGTGAATAAACAAATCAGAGTAGCCCCTCCTTCATCGTCTGTTTCTTCGCCAAGAGCGTGCCACCTTAACAGAAAAACACAATTAAGGGTCACTTCTCATTAGACTGTGTCCAAGAGGGGCCATGGATTCACACACAGTTTGGTTATTAGCATCCGCGCAGGAACAAGCGATCTCCCTGTGCTTTCACTCATAACCCATTGTGATAATCGGAGGTTTTGATTAGACCTGTCACCTGGCAGAACCGCCGCGGTGAGGCAGAGCTTTGGTGATGTCAGTGTAGTTGCATAGTTTAAAGATAACATCCATTAATCTGATTTCCTTTGATAAAATAGTCAATGCAAGTTGATTACAGTAAACACCACACAAAATGACTTTTTAAATCAAAATGGCTCGCAAGTGGCAAAACTTGGGTTCTGCCGTCAGTATCAAAAATGCTAAAATGTGCAGGTGTGGATGTGTGGTGTTTACATTTCACATGCATCCAGACTGGAAGGTATGAATGGCCTTCAGCCTCACCTGAACAACAAGCAAATACATTTAGAACCTGTTCATACCTTTCAGTGGCAGAGTGGCAGTTGGAAGGCCAGTAACAATGAACCATGGGTAACCATTTTGGAGGTTATATATGTGGTTCATAAATGAGGGAGCAAAAAAAGAATCCACTTTTGGCAGAGGAGAAAATAACTGTATTGTTGTTGTTGTATGGTGAAAACCTTGTAACGCATAACCTCGTAAAGTTTTGGCAATTTTCATTTTTTATAGCGCCTACATGTAGAATATTAACGTCAATATATCGTTCTCAAATTAATTTTGATAGCATATAATGGCTGTAGAAAAATGAGACCTGTGAGACCTACTCTGTGTGTCTCTGTGGGTACGATTGGCGTGGAATGTGCAGAACTGACTCACAGCACAAACCTCTTTATTACGTTACAAACACACATTGTGATACAAACACTGGGCGAGCGAGCATTACTGAATATGAGGTGAGCGAGCGCTGAGTCTCTTTGTTAGAGCTGACGTAAAATACTACCACTAAGGGATTCAAGGGGTCGCCAAAGTCAACAAGTTTCAAATTCTGGCAGTAACTTTAACTTCAATTGAAGGATTACGTGGTCTTCTATGGGTTGAGAAAATTCTGCGCCCCCTTGGGCTTATGAAAGCCGTTCAAAACCCATTGGATAAACTCAAAAATGCATCGTGCTCAATCTGAAAACAAGGCTTTTCTTAGTTCCTGAAATTTTGACATTTTGGGGGATACAAGGTTTTCACCTGAGAGCGATGATATCAAAGGTTTCATTCCAAAACGCTATGTATCCATTTTAAGAAAATAAAACTGATGATCATTGCTCATCATTAAAAAAACACAGTACACACTTTTTCCCAAAGTACAGTCCTCCAGATTGCTAATAGCTTCAGTAACATTAAATAGTCAGTTTCACTTTCTCCCCAGCTATCAATCTGCCAGAGTGTCATATCTTTCAAATGATGGGTTAATCATTTTAGAATAACACTTCATTTTAATTTTCATATTGCTGTGAATCTGCCGGAGTTCTATTCATTTTTAATACTTGCTAGGTTCTGCTGACTCGTCACATTGGACTACTATGGAAAACATCATTTTGATGGGCTAATACCTTTAAGCACATGCAGATCGCCCCCAATAGGTATCCGTTAATGCTTTCCACTCACTGAACATGCACAGCACAGCACCTGAAGAGCGGCAGGGCTGCAGCATGGTGTCACACTCAGGATACAGAATTATGTTTTTCAGCCTGTGGCCAATGAAAACGCACATCTGATACCTGATCAAGGCAATTTTAAGAAGATTAGAATAATTCTGTAATAGACTAAACAAATAATCATTTCTTTGCAATCTCTTTGTATGGATACAATACCAAGAAGATATTCTCATTTGAATAATTTTATCGGAATGATTTCATGCTACCGGTGCTTCCCGTTAAATAATCATTTAAAGTAACTGTTTTACTGAGAGTGACCTGCTGACGGGGCATATTGCATCTATTAAGCCTAATTCGTAATCCCAAATATGACACGATGATAAATTTAGCACTCTTATGTCGCTTGAGAGGCTCAACAGTGATATCCACTCTGCAAAAGCTTAAGTCTCCCAGCTTCCTCTTCCTTCTCCCTGGGGCCAAATTTGCAAAAGCGGGTCATCCCAGACTCCCCCCCCCCCCCCCCGGTAGAGTAGTCCTATTCATCTATCATAAAGCTTCCCGGAGGATTTCCCTGGCAATGTAAATTGGGGTTCTCAAACAGCCCGAGTTTAGGAAAAATGCATCTCATAGCAAGCTGCTCATCTCTGCTTTCCCCCCCTTCCCTTCTCTTCCCTCCTGTTTTTTCCCCACCACCTCTTCCTTATCTGTCTGCTGTTTTATCTGCTTGCCAAGGTCAGACAGGCTTGAGGCGATCAGTCCCGATAAAGACGGGATGTGGGGGATGGAGGAATAGGCGATGGTGGGACGGTTGAGACCGGGCCAGGGTCAAACGGGTCATGTCCAGCTGTTGATGTCATCGCTAAACGCTCCCCAGATAGCAAGGTGCTTTCGCTTTTTTTTTTTTTTTTTTGAGGCACATTTCAGGCTGCCTCCCAGACGCACTGGATCTACCGAGAAAAAAAAAAAAAAAAAAAAAAAAAAGATTATCATGTTGTCTTCCCGGGTCGCAACGCCGCACCGCATTCCATTTATCAGGAATTGTCGAAATTGGACAGGATTTTGCTGACCTGCTGTGGTTTATTTCATTTTAGTCCCGAGTCTTTCCGAATCATGGATACACACTGTTAGGGAGAGACAGAGAGAGAGAGAGAGGGAGAGAGAGAGAGAGAGAGAGAGAGAGAAGAGAAGAGAAGAGAGTTGAAGAATGTTGATGAGGGAATGTAGGGGGAGAGCAGCAGATCTTGTAACACCTGCACATTCCCACATTCGACTCTGGGGAGGGATAGCTACACCACAGAGACTAACTCATCTCTCTCTCACTCTTTCTTTCCTCTCTCTCTCTCTCTCTCCCTCCCTCCCTCTCTCTCCCCCGACAGGAAACGGATCAGGTTTATGAAAGCCCAAGGCCCAGATCCCTTCAATATCCTCCCTGTGTTCTACACTGTGATCCTGGATTGACTGATTCACCCGTGGGCACCGGGGAGAGAAGAGAGATGAGGTGTGTGTGATGTTTTATCAATTTCATATTTAATCATCAAGAACGCTGCAGAAGCGTCGGAATATGCTTCCCGCGGTCATCGGCCTTGCTTTTGGCGTGGTGTTTCAACTGATTTTGTTGTTGTTGTTGTTGTTGTTAAAAAAAAAAGGAAAAAAAAGTGACATTTGGGTTGTTTGCTAAAACAATAGCCTCACTTGACTTGAGTCAAGCCAGAGAAAATGCCAGAGCAAAGACAATAAAGAGCGAGGCATGGTAGAAACTCCCAATAACGCTCACACACACACACACACACACAAACACAAACAAACATATTTCTTTTTCTCCCTCCACTAAGGGAATGGGAGCTCTATTAAATAATTCAAATGGCTGTCCTAGGATGCCAATCAGAAATACTACAGCCATAAAAGCCATGTCTATAGTTGGTGCAGAGTGGAGGCCCTGCAGCAAATGAAGGCATTATTCTTGTTATCCTCCGGAGGATGCAGCAGCGCTAGTATTTCTTCTTCTTCTGCTCGTCGTCGATTTATTTCTTTATTTATTCTCCCGGAGCAAGGAGAGATGTTTGGGTTTTGAAGCAGGACATATCTGCGGGGGAAAGCGACTGTCAGCCTACTTTATCCCCATTTGAATAGTGCCTCTCTGCTCCCTCCAAGGTGAAACGTACTATGTTGGAAACTGGGTTAGTGGAAAAACTGCCGAGAAAAGGCCCCGCGATGATACTGGAGGCGTGAGCACGCTGCGCTCCCCCACCTTCCATTTGACTCAATTAAGTTATGTACGGCGGATAAATTATTAATGACTCGTCTGGGCTGTGTGTGTTGTGGTCTGACTACAGTTCACTGTTCCTATCCGGGATTTTGAACGGATCAATTATGGGTAAATTACAGCCCAGTTTACCTTTATCAGTGATACCATTAAAAACCATTCATATTCTATCTGTTTCAAACATGGAAACAACATATCTAGAACTGATTATTTCACTTTTTAGATCACTATTTCGAACTGATTATTTAACTTTTAAACCACTATTTTGAGCTTATTTAACATTTTCAAAGACCATGCAGGTCCATCAGGTTACATATTTCCATTGAATTTACATTTTAAGTTAAGATTTACAATTCTATTACATCTTAATAAAAACTAAAATGTCTGAATTAACTGCTATTGTAAAACATTATTAATTGTTCATACAAAACAGTCTCAGTCTTCATTTCTGATTGGACAGCACTACCCAAAAAAAAACATACCAATAATAGAACTATACTGTTTAGTGGAAGAATAACATTGAATTCTTCTTATTATTTAATTATTACTGATGACAAATACAAGTTATTAAACATTTGCCTTATTTTTTTCTTACAATGGTGTGCTACTGCTGTGTTGTGCCTCTCTGCTGTCTCTCAGCTTTTCTAAAATCACTATAAAGTCTCCTCATGGCTTATTGCTTCAACAGCTGCTTTCCAACAATAGTATTCTTATCATTTTTTTCCCCGCATTTCCAATTCGACTCCAAATTCTAATTCTATTGAACACCATGCACCTAACAACACTGCCATGCCACACTCACCTTGAAAGACTCTAAATTTAAAACCTCTTCACTCCAACTGAAAAAAAAAATAAAAAATACATAAACAAAACCAACAATGGGGTGGAGGTGTTGCACATGGTGGCACAATAATCCTGCATTGAGCCATTTGATATTAAGTTATTTAGATGTATTCTTATGTAGTTCATGCCTAGTTTCTCTTATTAATGCCTAATGAAGATGGATGTAGATAGATTAATACAAACTAATACAGGCAGTCATTACAGGTAGTAATTATACATACAAGATGAAACTATAATTTTTAGTGTAAGCTGTTGGTCTGTGCAGGATTGTGTGGGAATAATCAACACAGCAGCACAGCTCAGTCTTCATTTCCCATAATCAATACAGCTGGTTATGGGGAGGAACACCAATCTAGCTCTTATCAAAATGAAATCCTGTCCATCTGTACAGTCAGTGCAGACAATAATTACTGAGTTAGATTATGAAAAAAAAAAAAAAAAAAGTATTCGTATTTATTTCTGACCAATAGCATGAAACCCCAAGAAGACACATTATGTTTTGGCCATTTTCCGGATATCAGGACCAGTGACGACATTTATTTCCAAGCCATTTATTTCCCATCTTTTTTTTTCTCGCCCGCTGACTGAATGTCATAGTGTAAATTCATAATGTATAGATGATTTCAGCTGCATTGGAACACAGCAGATGGCAGTGATGGAAATGATGGCGGTGGCGGCGGCGGTGGTGTTGGTTGCGTAACTGCCAAACAGCAGGTCTGACGGAACGGGGTCCTTGTCATCTGCTCTCATTATCCTTACAGTAGCTCCATACTATGTGGCATGTGTAGGGCACATCACCGCAAGATGGCTGACAAATGAAAAGGTGGTAAGGAGAGATATCGGAGATGTTCTTGTTTCTAAAAAGATTAAAAGAGTCACCACTTTTAGTTTGGCTTCCCAGTAGCATGAGAACAGAGCTTTATTCACTGTATGTTTCTATTTGTTACCAATGGAATCTCTGTTCTTTTTTTTCTATGTGTTGTATCAGTATTTCCAACCATGGGATAAATGCATACTACTACTACTAGCCCTGCTACTACTATTACTAACTGAGTGGGTGAACAGCTGAACAATATAACATGATGTTATTTGTTTTATTTGATAAAATTAGTTGGTTGTAACATTTGTTGTTGAATGTTACAGGGCAATGATGGCAGCAATAATAGCAGATTTACAGTCAACTACAATATGTTTCTCCTGAGAACGTCTCCCATTTGTTGGGGTTGCTCATGCAGTTTCTGCACTGTACTGTTAATCATGGTGGAAAATGGAACAAACAGCAGCGATCATGTAAACTGTCTCCAACAGAAGTTATTATCATGTACAGTCATTTATATGCAGATGAAACAAGGTTGCACTGAACGCTACATTGATTGTATAAGATTTGTGAGTGGTGTTTGGCTAGCTCTTTTTCATTCACTAATGAATTATTTAATTTGAATGCACTTTTCTTTCTTACCGACACAAAGGACGTTTTAATTATATCTTCTTGAAGATTGGAGGGGTGGAGCTCACAAAGGAATATTCAAAAGGCTTTAGAAACAAGTGTGTTTTCCCCCCACTGACACAGAAGCCATTTGAGTCTCCATGTTGAAGCGAGCTCCCACATCTTCCCAAAACCCAAGAGTCCACCTCCAAATTGCGCTAATGGACCATTTAGCCACCGCTCTCCTCAGCCTCCCCATGCACCTTAAAAATGCAACCAATCCCCTTACCACTCAACCCGCACCCACTTATCCACTTGGTTACCTTGAGATGATGTCACTCTCTGTCCAGGGAGCTGGTGTCTTTGTGTGTGTGCATGTGTGTATGAAGGCAGCCAAGGTCATTACTCATGGATAAGGCCCCTGTGGAGCGCTCACGTTATCTCCTCTGCCTGGGGACTCCCCACGGCAACCTCTGCAATTAGCCAACTTCCCCTCGCTATTCATCCCGGTGACAACCAACCCGACCCATGTAGCTGAGGCGGCCTGGGACCAGGCAGACGCCAGGCAGCCTCCCAGCGCTGTTTAAGATGGGTGCTTATGAGCTGGTTAAGACATGTTGTAGGTCTGTGATCACCCTGGATTTGGCCTCTCAGTATACCAAATGCGAACTTAAAAAAGGATGAAACCCTAAATCAATATCTTCAGGTTATATAAAACACGGAGGAACCATAAGTCAGGTAGTTTTAATGAAATATCACGCGTTTGACACATAAGAAAAGATGACATTTTAAAGATCCCGAGGGGAAATTGGGTCATTGCAGCAGCGAAAAATCGGATGTAGATAAAAGTAGAACAAATGGAACATATTGAAATTTAATGACACAACATCTGTGTATCTGAAAATGCGGATTCTGATAAAATATATTTTAAATTGTGCCTGAAAAGTAGGTTTCGGTGAGAGTGAAACACAAAGGACATCAGATGCGTCAGATTATTTTTAGCATATTGGTTGCAGGTATATAGGAACAGTGGGGCTGTCCCAGAGTGAAGAAGTTCAGCTAAAGTCAACTAAATAATCCAACCATTTAAAGTGGATGATTTCAACAACAAATCTGTAACTATGTTATAATGATATGTGCTCAAAATGTTCAAGGAAATAACCCATACAACATGAGGAAAAAACTCTTACTCAACCAAGAACCTGACAACCAATCCCTAAATCACTAACAAGTGGCAATCCTAATGCACAAATAATTGAACAATCAATTTGGAAATTATAATTTGGAACTGAAATTACAGTTATTTTATGCTAATGTTCAGATACAGTAAATATAAACCTGTTTACAGCTTCATCAGGCATTTAACTCACATCTTTAGCACTCATACAGTAAATTGTAAACACTATCAATAAAGAAAACAACAATAAAACCTATTAATCCTGTGTTTTGGGGTTTCTTTTGTGGGGTTACACTCAGGGTCCAAAATTAACTTTTTGGCTTACCTGCCAAGGTGGCTGGTAGTTGAAAAAATTTACCGGCCAGACAGATTTTTTACCAGCCAAAAATAATAAATTGATTTTTACTATTGCAATTTGCTATTATTACTATTTAGCATGTCATCTTGGTCTCATATGCGATTCTCAATCAATATTATAGTTATATATATATAATAATATATAGTAATATATATTTTAATTAATAAATTCAGTGGTATTCGCCTTTAAATGCAAGAAGGATCATTTATTAAGGAGTTTGAGAATATAACAATTATCACATTATTCCATTAATTATCACATTATTATAACAATCTCGTGAACCAAGATGTTCTCCAATTTCATAGTTGTAGTGCCAACAACGAAGGAATTGCCTCTCTGCTTTTCCTTTGCGTTAACACGACACACACTACAAAACATGACCCCCCTCCTTAAACTCCAGCCATGTTCTTGGAGCACCTGAATCATTGTATCGCCACCTCTCACAGAATTTCCTTGACGATAGTTT
>NC_136019.1:9366504-9441504 GCF_048128805.1 Centroberyx gerrardi | reverse complement strand
CTGGACATACAGAGATATTGTTTGAGAGATCCCAGACAGCCATGTGGCTTGGGAGAGGGACACAGGCTGATAGGAGAAACCCAAAGCTAGTGTGGTTTACACCATTTGATCCCAGCGTTCATGAGGTAAACGACTCTTTATCTGGGTGCTTCTGATGAATCCCTGCTAGGCAGAAATCCTTTTTGGTAAGATATAGGACAGGAGCTACATGGTTATTGTTGGAGCGATCCAAATTGTTATTCTTTGAAAAGCAAAATGTGTAATTTATGCCTATCCACACCCAAAAAATTATCAGAAATAATTCCATTGTATATTATATAGTATATAAATAAGTAATAACTTTATTCTCCCCATGCAAATAAGAGCGATCTTGCAAACTGGCCTTTTATTTGGTTTATTTAGTTAGATTAGATTGTTTATTTAGTTCGATTTAGTGTTTATCAGAGAAAACCAATACAGATTTGATGCAAGAGATATGCTTGTAATTTCCAGGAAAATATGGGAACAATATGAGAACAACTTCTAATGCAGAAATCTAAGTATTTATTCATTGCTGCTTGAGGGAGTGTATTCACTCAAAATGCATTGACTAAAGTGTGCATGTACAGGTATATTATATTATATTATATTATATTATATTATATTATATTATATTATATTATATTATATTTACTGATCCATGGCCTTTGTTCTCCTTTGTACACAGTTTCTTTTTTGCATTAGAAGTGGTTCCCTTCCCCTCATTTTTCTAGTGTTTTGCCTTTCTGGGAGCCCTTTGCTCCTCTCCAGTCCCTTCACGGTTGTACTTATCATTTCCAGAAAATAACTCATGCTGAATATGTTTTTAAAATCTCATTAATACTCACTAATAAGCTTAAAAAAAAGGCACTTGCGCTGCCTAATGTCCCGCTATAATCACCATGATAAATTAAGCAAAACCAGTTAGGCTAACGAGGTCATTAATTACCTCCGCCAAGGAGGTTATGTTTTCGGTGTCGTTTGTCTGTTTGTTTGTCTGTTAGCAGGATTACGGAAAAACTACTGGACCGATTTTCATGAAACTTTGTGGAAGGGTGTAGCATGGGCCGAGTTAGAACCCATTCAATTTTGGAGCGGATCCGGATCCGACTCACGAACAAGCGATAATAGCACGAACCTTGGCGGAGGTCTGCGCTCTCCGAGTGCCCTTCTAGTTAAGCTAAGTATTGCATTAATAAGCAAATAGTTCTGCGTCAACATACTTGTCTTGACATGAACTCTATATCTTAAAGCATGAAGGAATTATAGTGGTATCAAGAAAATCAGTTTGTCCTCGTTAATATGCAAATGTTTGCAGCAAGGTGCTCCAAAATCTAATCAGATCATCTACTGTATAGGGGGAACCTGTGGTGTAAGTATGAAGTTTGTATGTATTGTTCTATGTCTACACACAGACACACACACACACACAGACGCCACCATGATGACACAATGTACATAAAAAGTCTTGGTCAAGTAAAACCAATCAGCTGGCTTATTGATTAAGAGGGGTAATGGCGGAGTGTAACTGAATGTTTTTGTGATTACCTGGGTGGACGTGAGTGTGGTCATCAATGCCCAACTGCCCAGAGGTCAGGCTCAGCTCTGAGTAGGCCTCTCTCTGCCGGTTGAAAAAAAAACACAAAACACTATAAGCAGAGTTCAAATGAGATTCATCATCTACATCATTATTGGACATTTCAATGTCCTAGAGCAGCTAAATAAAATAGAAGATACTGCTATATGCATTGTATCCACAGTTTCAATAATGGACGCAACACCTGCAGGCACACACACACACACACACATCCAACCAGACCCACCCATGGGTCCCTACCATCTGTGGGACGTCCCTGACGTTGAGGGGAACCTGGATGAGGCCCCAGTGGCTCCTGGCGCTGACCTCCTCGCTGCTGTCATGGTTGGGGTTCCGCAGGCTGATTAACACCTAGAAGGCCATGGGAAATGTAGTTTTAGGAACACTAGATGTCATTCTAGCATTAAAATACGACTTCTGCTTTACCACAAATGAACTTTTTTGAATACTCTGGTGGGCAGGGAGTCCGCTTACCTCCAGAAAGTCTTTGGGGGCATAGACGGGCCTGAAACGACTTAAATCTGTAGAGGGAGTACAAACACATCAGCGGATCTTAAAAAAAACACATTGATAGCATCACTTACGGATGACAGTTCTCCAAGTGAAGCGTATACACAATGTTTACATATGCGTGGTTTCAGAAAAGGTTTAACTGCATAGGATCTAGACGACACAAACGTATCCAACCATAAAGTTCACTTCAACAGCTTGAACCTGAGTATACCTCAGCACCAGTCTGTGACGCCGCACTTCAGTTTGTGCAGCCAGACCTGGCAATGTCTACAAAAGTAACGGAACGGCAGAGGACAGCTAACGCACACTGAGCCGGCTTTAAGTGGGACTTCCAGCTGTGTCCACGCAGCGTGGCAGTAAAGTCAAGTGCCTTGTCAGCTGCAGAACGAGGGCACATTAAGGTTTGGACGGACGGACGGACGGACGGACGGACGGTGGGGGTGGAGGGGTTCAGTTCCGCTCGTTATCGCAGCTCAGTCCAAGGAGTCTGGATAGCTTCTATATTCACAGTCCCGAGTGTTTACAGACCAGCGACGGCACACAATCCTAAATGTTATCATACCCCACTGCGCTCAGATAGCACTGCTAGGACACAAGGTTACACCGTGTGCTTTGTACATGAACAGGTCTGAAGAGTGAATGTGGGTTGGTTCGCCAAGTGCGAGCCTATAAACCATCACTGAAGATTTAATAGCAGTGGTAAGAGATGCCTCTTCTGGCATCTCATGTTAATATACACTACCAGTCAAAGTTTTGGACACACCTGATTGAATGTACTATGTTTTTCATTCTCTTAAAGCCATTTTGATCTAAAGGCTTATGCTTAAATGCTTGAAATTTGTTTTTTAGACAAATATAAATAGTGGTTAGTGATGCCTATGTATGAATTTCGTTCCAAAGCCTTTGCCTTTCCATAAAAGAATCTAAAAAATAAGATAATTTGGATTTGTTTAGCCCTTTTTGGTCACTGCATAATTCCATTTGTGTTATTTCATAGTTTTGATGTCTTTACTATTATTCTAAAATGTGAAAAATAGTAAAAAATAAAGGAAAATCTGTGTGTCCAAACTTTTGACTGGTAGTGTATGCCAACATTAAACGCCAACATTATACAAAAATAATACTGAAATAATAATAGGTCCTGACCCACTGCTCTAACTGGAAGCACGTGAAACAGGATGCTGCTGAAAAAGAGCATGTGCTTAAGTAAACCTTCCCTGAATAAATAAAAAAAAAAAAACATTAAGCAGTAGATCTAGCTGACAGACTTATTATGCTAATGTAAAAATACACCAGCGCCAGACTGATGCCAAACATTCATCGAGGCAGATTTGTGTAGGCACAACAACCCCTGGATAGTGTCTGGAGACCTGGTTCGTCTGTGCCCATCTCGTTCCACTTGTTGGTGAGCTCCTTCTGCTCCGCTGCAGGCCTCTGTGGAGCACGCAGAAATACGGCATGTCAACAACATATTGCCAGAACAGAACCAGTATCAAACATGACACATCCAAAATGTGCTTCTTGGGTCACAAAGAAATCCATGTCTGCATAGAACCAAGTAACTGGACTGATATACAGGATTTCAAACAGCTACTCTTTACTCTACAGCTCAGAGCTCAGTCAGCACAAAAAAAACAACAAAGCACAATGTGAAAAATGCTCTAGAAATACCACAACATGGTGAAAAGGGCAATGTGATGAAGGCTGTTACACTACAAAAGATGCTCCCCGAGAGTTTGAGTGCTATTGTAATTATGCTTAGCCTAGACTGAAAACATGTTAGGTACCATGCGAGCCAGAGGGACTCCCAGCTCTGTACACATGCTGTTCAGGCTTTTGAGGATACGCTTCTCCCAGCTGGCCTGTATAAGAGAACACACACACACACACACACACACACTGGGCTTCAGATACCGTGCTACAAATACCTAAGTGGGCCACATCTCTGAATTCAGCAGGCTCGCAAAAAAGACAAGAGTCACAGAGGTAGAAGGAGAACAAGAGAGAGTGATGGAGATGGGAAGAGACAGACTGACCTGTGCCTTGCGCATGTAGGCCAGCGGCTCTTTGAGATGCTCTGCAGGAGCCGCGGGATGGCTGGGGGGCAGTTGGCTAGACCAAGCAAACACAAGAGTGGGGGCGGGGGGGTGAGGGGGGTAGATAGGTGGCGGGTTGATCAAGTAAATGCATTAAAATGCTACAGACACTGACAGCTTCGAGGCACCGAAGGCACTGAAGACAGTTCATATGAGGTGGAATTGAAAGTAAGACAACGTGCCAGATTTTAAGCCAGAACTCCATACAACTGCTTGACAGAATTAGGCTATCGGACCAGAGAATAAAACAAAGGAGAAGTGCTGGCAATGAGCCTAATAAAATAATACATTTCTTCAAAAAAGGAAAAAGCAGTCAGAGCTCAGATGAGTCAGCACTCGTCTGCACCAGATGCAGCACTTGTCTCATTGCCTTTTGCCCACCTACCATGCTCAAGACATATTAAATGACTCAAGGTCTCCGTGTGCTACACAACATTCAGCCCAATCTAAACACCCATAAGAGCACACAGGACTGACTAATGGGCAAAATAAGGAAGCATTAGTCAAAGTTATATGTCACCCTTAGAAAGAAAAACACTAGGCGTCCTATGTTTCAATCTGAAGAAAGCAAAGAGGGTATGTTAGCCTTAAAGGTAAGACAATAAAATTACAGTTGAGGAACAAACACTTTAAAAAACTATTTGCCTATTGATTCTAATAAGAGATTCTAACTAAAAAATGGGCACAAGTCAGGATAACATGGGGTTAAGGTAGATTGCTGTGTAATATCCTCTAGAAAGCCTGGATTGCAGTGTTCTTTGTCACAACATAAGATAAAAGAAGAATCAAATAACACTGAGAGGTGTAAGTAAAAAAAAAAATAACATGTCATATATCTTTTAATACCTGAAGGAACGAAACAGGTCAAATGCATAACAGAGCGGTCACAAACCCAATCACAAGTGATGGTTCTTGTCAAAGTGGCTTTGACTGAGACACTTAACCTGGACGGTGAACTGCTCCAGGGGCAGAGCGACCAGCTGAACCTGTGTTAGGACCGCTCTGATGAAACACAGACATGTCTGTGTGTCTCAGAGCAAAGCTGCACCAGGCAGCTTTGCAAGTTGCTGGCTCTGTTTGACTACTCTAACTGTTTGAACATTTTCCAGCTTCAACACCGAGAAATCATGTGACCGGATGGCAGTAAACTGCATACAGCACGCCATGTTTACAAACCCGGCCGGTCTGCCATCACTTTACACCAAAGAATACAGAAGGAGTGCTCACTTGCTGCTGTGCAGGAGACAGCATGTGTCACTTCCAGTGGGCGGAGAAGTGTCTATACTCAACACCAGAATTTAATTTGGCAAACACAGCAAATCTACAGGGTTTCTGGCGGGGGGTACGGACACGATATTGTGATATTGAAAATGTTTTCCAGTGCACATGCATAAGGATGCAGAGGATGCATGCAGCAGCAAGCATCTTCATGCTTTTCGTTGATTGGTCTAGACCTGGTGGGCAAACTAAACGGATTCTCCCTCAGTATCTAACAATCTAATCACCTGTCATTCCAATTAAGGAGATTTATCAACTTTGCCAAGCACTGTAATTGAAGTGAGAGAGTGATTTGCAATGCTTGTGTGTGCTGGACTACTAATGAATAACCAATCATCCGGTGTCTCCTGGAATTCATAGGGAGTCAGTATTGAAACATAACAGGTGCCTGTGTGTGCATATGTGTGTTGTGAAGCCTAACACAAATACCATCATGCCACAACGATTAAAGATTACTTACACATGCAGTTCTCTATACACTGCATTCTGTAGCTTTCTTTCCCAGCCTGTAAAACATAATAAAATGCATTATAATACCTAGTAATAACAATGGATTTGTAGTTGCTTTTTTATTTTATTACCATATAAATGGCAGAATAGTAAGCTATGATGGTAAATATATGCAGAACTGATAATGACATTCATGCGCCCACCTGATGTTTTAAGAAAATTGCGCACGTCCTCTTTAAGAGACTCCAATTTTATCTCGGGCTGGTGCAAACACTCCTAAACAACATTTGAAAAAAAAAAAAAAAAAAAAGTTAGACATATTGTATCTGACTTGTATGCCTTTGTTTAAACTAGAAGCGCAAAGCCAAACGGTCAGTTGTCCCGGGATAACGTTAACAGCTGACTGAGCTCGGTTAGCTTGCTGCTCCGCATCGCTAGCTAATGCTAAGCTACTCACTTTGGCCTGCCTCTCTATCTGAGAGTGCAAGTGGCTTCCTTTCAGCCGCTGGACGATTTGGGCGATAGTCAGTGATAACTCCGTGCCCTCGTCCATCCTGTCAAAGCTCGTTTGGTTTGGACTACAACGGCACAGCTTCACTTTCTGTATCCATCGAGCACCCGGCGATGCGGCAGCCGGCCCCCTGCAGAGGTTACTTAGCAACTGGGGACCGAGTGTGTGTGTGTGTGTGTGAGTGTGTACAGGAAACATGAACCGACATTGGTTCCTAGCTTTTAGTGTCTCTGCCCCGACAGTAAACTGGAGTCAATGTTATAGAGAGGAATAGTACATTTCTTTTTCTGAATGTAAATGGCTCGTAATCATCATTCCGTTTCCTCCACGGCTTGGAAATAAATGGCATTCGTAATTGGAAATAATGACTAATGTTATTTCTCTAGTTTCAATTCAATTATAGCAAAGGTCAGGCTTCACCCATCTCCCCCACTGTTCTGCATATATTTTCATAATGGTTCCACTATTCCACACTGCATATATACTGATAATATTTATTACGTTGTTTTTATACCTACATTTATAAATATCACATATTTCTAACTAAGCAGTCATGGCTGCTGTTAACATCTGTATGTAACAACTGTAAGTAAATGCAACAATTGTTACATAATCCATACATATTAGTAATCCATACTCCAATCTAAATCTTCAACTAATACAGTCTACATAACATGACACCATTATATACACTTATAGAAACCCACAATTGTTTACATTTCATGGTAATTGCTTTAATTGCTTTTATTCGTTTTTTTGTGTTTTATTGATTATTTTTATATTCTAATTGTGGTGCAGTTTTGTGCATTTGGAAATTTGCATTCCTCCCAAAAGATAAATAGTCCATTTCCATTGCCTCCATGTGCAATCTACAGTACTTTGGGCAAAAGACTGCCTATAGAGCATCACTATCATTAAGGTCATGATAAACAGCCATTATTCTGAGTATTGTGGATGGGCAATTATGTCAACATGTATGGCTAACAGCATTTTTATTCATGCATTTGCTCCTTATAGCCCATTATGTTATCCACGTTGATTTATTTTCCTCATGCCAGCCTACATGTATTATTATGTGAAGGAAAAGTAGGGTCTTTGTGTTGTCAAAATGATATTCTGTGTTTTCATGTTACACCATAATTGGTTTCTTAGTGATGTCACAGTGATGTCATGTTGTGTTACAGTCTAGGCTACTCTGTGGGTTATACGGTTTATTTTGTTATGTCATAATGTTAAATGGAAGTGCCGGGTGTAATAATAGTGCCATAATGAGAAGCTAAATATCATTATTTTTGTCATAATAGGCGTCTCATATGTTGCGTTTAATGAATCATGTTTCATTTTGGTGTCTTAAGTTACAATAGGTATAGTAAAAAAAGATCTTAAAAAAAAGATCTTAGCCTACCAGTATTACGTCATGTGAATGTGTTTCGCCCCAAAGCGTTTTGATGGGTTCAAACGAGATTATAATTATAATGTTCTTGGCTCTGCCTCTAGCGACTGAAACTTGTCGATACTGATCCTGAACACGTGACAGATTGCAAAATACTGAATTTGGCGTGTTCTGTGTTGTAATGGCAGCCGATCTCTCTCCCATCAGAACAATTACAGTGTGAGGCAATGATCCTCGATATTGCTGCTGACATGTTCCCATGAAATACCACAGCAGGCAACACCATGCCTTGAAACGCAGCACAGACAACATGGGGATAGATGCAATGCAGAAGAGACACTTAGGTGACAATATAACACTACCGGTAATAACTCTCTGACAGCCCGGTTAATTCGTTACACTATTCAGTGCATTAGTAGGCTACTTTCCCGTTACACCCCAAAATTGTTGGTTGCAATTACCTGCCTTATCTTCAAAAATCTGTCATCTCTCCTGTGAATGATCAGAGAAACCAAACGATTGATGTCAGTGTTTTTGTCATCCTTTTGCTCGATAAAATCAAAGTGGTGGGGATAGTTTCACCCAGAGAAAGTCAACTGTTCTACCATTTCTCTTCTAGCTCAATATATGAGGCTATGGTTAAAAAAAAAAAAAAAAAAAAGAATCCGTGGATGGGGGGTGAGATATCGTTTTTGGATAATTCAACTTAAATCTGGTAGTATTTAGCGGAGAGGGGGTGACAACTTTAGTTTATTTGGGACCTGTGATACATTACTGTAATTGAATCTGTTACACTACATGGGAAAAGTAACATTACTGCAATCCTGAACTCTATAGACGCCGTGTACCGTATGACTATAGTCTATAGTCCTACAATTACGATTGGGTGTTATTTAAAAAATGTACAAGGTGCTACTGACTGTTCTTGCACAGACTGGAAGGGCGGGCTGAACACTCAAGAATGCGATCCGTCCGCGTGTTCCTCTCACTATATTCAAATACTGAGCGGCTGCCACAGCAGGAGCGCACCGGAGCGCACCGCACCAGACCGGGAGCGCACGGAAACCTACAGAGAATATTGTCTAAAGAGATTCCTTTCTTCATACTCAACTCGACTGAGAGGAAAGATACAGTCTGACAAGCCGCTGTTGATCCTTTGGAGCATTTTATTCCAGCAAGAGCATGACCCGTGCTGTTTCTATCACTGATTTTACCTGATTTCTCCACGTGTGGCGATTTAGATTTAGCGCAGGAGAGACAGCGACATGGAGACTTTTACAATACACGACATGCTCATAAATTCGACCGATTTAAACAAGATTTTATGCAACTTTGGGATCAAGAATATTTCGGAGTGCAAGAGTGAGCAGGACTCTTCACCCGAGCCGAAAGGTATTGGGGGTTTTTTCTCGACATTTTTCATCCAAGAGCGATAAAACAATAGTCATTATTTTTAGTCTATAACCTGTGTTATTAGTTTAACTTTGATTGCATGACTGCTAACAAATACAGATTTATGTTGTGCTGAAATTTGTTGTCTTTTAACTCAAAATGTATCCATTTGATTCAAGTTTATGCATAAAGAGCGAGGCTTTGGACATTTTTGCGCCAGTGTGCAGTACGCGTGTTCTAATCTATATAGCCTACTATATTTTGCCGTAGGCTATGTCCATAGAGACAAAGTCAAGTGTTCTGAACTGCAATTACAGGCTGTACTTAATTGGCATAGGCTGCAGAATTTAACGGCACAAACTGTATTATCAGAATTAGCGGTGATACTTTCTCATAAGCTTATAAACTCTCGCAATCCTATGATAACCTTTAAGGGGATACTATGACACTACAATATGGCAGAAAAAACTATAAGTCCCCGCAGGATTATTATAGGCTTTTAGTGATACCATAGGAGATAAAACGATATACTAAATCATGTATTATTAGACGTAGCTATATATATTTGGGAATATTATGGTGATTTTTGGTTATAGGGTGCAGATGAATCTAAGTACCTTGTAGAGGGGAGTGTGTGTGTGAGAGACAGAGAGAGAAAGAGAAAGAGAAAGAAAGAGGGAGAGACAGAAAGAGAAGTCTGACTGGTAGGGTGAGGTTTCCCAAATGAGTGATGACTGTCTTCTCTCCACCTGTTTCACTGTTTCAGTCAAAATGGTATTTAGGCAAAATGACCTAACCA
Source organism: Centroberyx gerrardi (assembly GCF_048128805.1). Classification (NCBI taxonomy): domain Eukaryota; kingdom Metazoa; phylum Chordata; class Actinopteri; order Beryciformes; family Berycidae; genus Centroberyx; species Centroberyx gerrardi. Next base: position 9,431,457 of record NC_136019.1, on the reverse strand, counting down.
CACCTGTATGTCTGTCTCTGTGTCTCCTCTCACTGCTGATGTCGTCCTGCGTGTCTTCTTCTTCTTCTTCTTCCTCCTCTCAGACATCAACCAGACTGTGCGGATCTTCCTCTACAGCCTCATCTTCCTCCTCAGTGTCCTAGGCAACAGCCTCATCATCGCCGTGCTGGTGAGGAACCGGCGCATGAGGACCGTCACCAACCTGTTCCTGCTGTCCCTGGCCATCAGCGACCTGATGGTGTCCCTGGTCTGCATCCCCTTCACCCTCATCCCCAACCTCATGAGGGACTTTGTCTTCGGCACTGGCATGTGCAAGCTGGTCATGTACTTCATGGGTGAGTGAGTGGAGAGAAGTGCAGGTTTTTGAGTTCTGGGACAGCAAACTAGTAGATCCCAAAATCCTCTTTCATTGTGTTAACAGTCAGATAGAAGTTTAGAATAGAACTGAGCCTCCAAAATGGTTTTAGTTTCCTGCAAAAGTGACTGAGAGATTGAACAAACTTACCAGCCACAACTAAACTTTACCAAATTACACATAAGCATCAGAATAGCAGGTATCCTGTGTTATCCCCATATGGGCTCAGTGCAATATAGGGGTACCTGCCGTTCTGATGCTTATGTGAAATTGAGTGTAGTGTGATTATGTGTTTTATGTGCAATGTGATTGTGTGTTCACCCTGTGTATGATGTGTATTTCTTTTTTAAAACAGAGCTGCTATGATGCATAACAAATTTCAGAGAAATCTGACAATAAAGTCCTATCTTATTGTATTATATTGTATCATATAATATCGCATTGTATCGTATCGTAAATTTCCCACCCCAGTTGAGTTAAATGTGTAAAAGTTCAACATTGATGCTCAGTTGGCCACTAATTCAAGGTCATTTCAGATATCCCCAGAGACTTTTACCATCTTTTCCCTGCAGAAAAATGATTTATGTAACAGTTCAACTCTGCATCTCCAGGCTGAATAATTATTTTATGTTGTTTATTGCACTGGTAATTGTATTAATGTGTTGGAGCGAGGCCAAACGAAGTCATCTCAGGCCATGTCCTGCGCAGCGTTCGCATCCCTGTTCCTGTCTCCAGGAATGTAAACTGGTTAAATGATTCTAGGGATTTAATGAGCTTGAGCTATAAAATAAAAAAATAAAAAATCCTGGTCATAGTGTATGTGAGAGGAAAACAGTCAGTCTGTTGTTGAAAAGTCTCAGATTTACCTGAAGCACCCCACTCCCCCCCCCCCCCCCCCCCCCCCCCACAGAAATATCCGCAGCATCCGTCCAGAAAATTGACTGCTGGGTTAAGAGCTTTTCTATGTCTGGAAATCTGTGTGAATATGCTTCTGTTTTCCTTTTTTTTTGTATAAAGCCTATGTAATGGCTGTTAATGCCTATTACAGCGTAAACACAATTGGTGCTCAAAGTCGGGTCCTGGAACCCTAGGGTGCCCAGAAAAAATGACGGATGGCGTACTTTTATCGATATTTAATTTTGTCGTTTCATCCAATTATGGTTTCTTTGGGAACATCATTTTCATCCCCGCTGCTTCCTGTCGGTGTGTTTAGCTGTGCAGTGAGATCAGAGCGCTGTCATCCAGGGTGATTACCTCATTTGTCTATACGTAGGATAACCTGTTTATGCGTCTCTCCTCTAGGATCATACACCGCGATAGTTTGGGTGTATTTATAGGTCTTCTTGTTTGAGTTTGTTAACACTGAGCTGGTAGCAGAGTGGGTTTGTGACGGTCCCACAGTGCAGAATGTCCTCTGTCTTGACTCAGCAGTTAAATTCACCTTGACAAATCATTAATGTGCCATGCCATCACAAGTATTACAGTCAATAAAGTGACATGTTGCTAGGATGCCAACCACTGTAAGTGTTACAAAGCCCATAGCTGAGGGATAACATCTTCCCTCAATCTGGCAGAAAGCTGAAGCACAAATCATGCTCAGCCACTTAAGACCAAGCAGGCCTTAAAAAAAATCACCCAATTATTAAGAAATTACTGTTATTTCTATGGTTTGGTGTGGTCAAATCAATACAGTCAGACCTATACATTTGCAATGTAAACCGGTATTAAGTCTGGAGTTGCTCTGAACACAAGAATGACATACTGTCCGAGTTTTATACCCAGATATGCACCTTTATCTCCAGCCATCTTTTCCATCTTTCTGAATTGATTCTCTTTGCACTGAACAGTGATAGAAGTGTGATATGTATGTCATTGTGTAGAAATTTGAAAAAAGTTGACTAGTGAAACCCTCAATACCCATACCCACCCACCCATATTTTCCTTGTCCTAATAGGATGTTTACTAGATACATACATAGATTTTCAAACACATCTTCATGTATAATGGCTGTTGTAAGTGTCATAATTCATAAACTATTTCTCATTACCAAATCTAAGCACTAAGCCATGAGAGGCCGTGCTTCACAGGAAAGAGGAAAGTACAGGAGGTGTTCTGATTAATTATTATTATCATTAATATATATTTATTCATATACTTATATTTATAAGCACTGAGAAAACAAGGTACAGAGTTGTACCTTTTGTCACTGGGGCTGTACCTTGTTTTCTAACAGTGAATAAATAATATTATGATGATGATGATGATGATTATTATTATTATTCAAATGTTATTCTTCTGTCAAGCAATATAGAATATATAGTATATAGAATTTTCAAATGAACAGTTATGTGCTCACAGGCGTGTGTTTATCAGGTATTTTACAAGCGGTTTTGAACGTAACTCTATCTGTTGTCTAAGACATGAGTGACCTGGTCTGACTGCAGGTGTGTCAGTCAGTGTGTCCACCTTCAACCTGGTGGCCATCTCCCTGGAGCGCTACAGCGCCATCTGCAACCCGCTGACCTCCAGGACGTGGCAGACCAAGTCGCACGCCGTCAAGGTCATCTCCGCCACCTGGGTGGCGTCCTTCATCCTGATGCTGCCCTACCCCATCTCCAGCACCCTGAAGCCCTTCACCCGCCTCAACAACAGCACCGGCCACATGTGCCGTCTGGTCTGGCCCAATGATGTCATCCAGCAGTCCTGGTGAGCCGGCCCGGTGTCCCCTCAGGGTCTCGCTCAGATTGTCTGGTAGAGAAAGTGCCCAATCACCATTTCAGATGGCCCCTTATTGATTTTGCTGATGTCTGGTGCAGCTGGGGAGAGACGGCCACTTGGGGGAACCTGGGATGACACACGACAGTTCTGTTAATCCCAGCAGATCTGACCCTTAGAAATGAACACAAAACAATCAAATCTTCAATTAGTGATTGATCTTCTCTACTAGTAGGAAAAGCACCTAATAGTAAACACCTGATATTGATTTAGATTAGATACACTGAATGCTCATTTCCTTTCACTTATTCCTAAGAACTGCTTGGCCTGTCTCTTGCAGGTACGTGTCTCTGCTGTTGATGCTCTTCCTGATCCCTGGGATAGTGATGATGACGGCCTACGGTCTCATCTCTGTGGAGCTGTACCGGGGCATCAAGTTTGAGCTGACCAGTAGGAAATCCAGCAGAGGTATGAATAGGAAACACAGCAACTGGGCCAGTGCAAAATTTTCTGCGTAGTTTGGCGTATAAGTGGGTGACTTCGTACTAAATTGCCTTTTCGGAAACCCAGCCCTGACCTTTTTGGAAGGTCTACCATTCATAGGTCTTATCTGACACACATGGCTCTATCTAAGGCTTTCTACTTCTGTATTTTTGCATTCTGTGGATAAAATTGTATCCATCCATTCTTGGCTTATAATATAATAATAGTATTAATAGTATTCTCATGCTCCATCCCCTCACAGAGAGGCAACCCAGCACCGGCAGCATCAAGCCAGGTGACAGCGATGGCTGCTACCTCCAGCCGTCCAAGAAGAAGAGCATGACAGTGAGTACAGGTAGCATTTCCAACTCCAGCAGCAAGGCCAAGCTGGGCCGCGTTAGCAGCAACAACTCCACGGCCAACCTGATGGCCAAGAAGCGCGTCATCCGCATGCTCCTGGTCATCGTCTTCCTCTTCTTCCTGTGCTGGACTCCCGTGTTTGTGGTGAACGCGTGGCAGGCGTTCGACCGCCGCTCCGCCTACCGCCTGACGGGGGCGCCCATCTCCTTCATCCACCTGCTGTCCTACACCTCGGCCTGCGTCAACCCCATCATTTACTGCTTCATGAACAAGCGCTTCCGCCAGGGCATCCTGGCCACCTTCACCTGCTGCGGCGGTGGCGGCGGCACGGGCGCCGGCTTCAGCAGGTCGGCCGGAAGCGGGATGGCCAGAGGCGAGGGGGCCATGGTGAGAGCGCGGCCGAAGAGCACCGAGCAGAACGGCCACGCCCAGCCGAGCGGAGGCAGCACGCGCTTCACGTACAGCGGCATCCGTGCGTCGGCCTGGAGCGAGTTGACTTGAACCGGATTGATGATGTATGTAAGAGCGCCAAGTCGAGTGCAAAGACTCCAAGAGGAGCTGTGGTGTGTTGTACCATCTTGTTTGTATGTAAGGCCCTCGAAGCGCTTGTAGGACTAGCTTACGGCCAAATACGCTGCTTTAGCTTGGAGTGTGACATGACATCGGTACAATAGTTAATGACCGTGCTGCAGAAGTGGTGTAGCTACATTCAGTGCTTTCACAGCCCTGCAACACAAACAGATTTCATGTAGCCTCCAGAGGTGGGGACTCGAGTCACATGACTTGGACTCAAGTCAGACTCGAGTCATAATTTTAATTGCTTGAGACTTGACTTAATGCATGAAGAGAAGACTTGAGACTTGACTTGTACTTTGATGACTTGAAAAGGTTTCTAGAGTCTTGACAAAAGATCTTGTGTTTGTGTAAATGACTTAGATTGAAAGTTATGAGATTTATTCCACCAGACAACCAAATTTTTGTGCCTCAAGACTTGAGACTGACTTGGGACAAAGCAAAGTTGACTTGGTCACACCTCTGGTAGCCTCTTTCTGCTGTTCCTGAAGCTTGCAGCATCCAAGCTGTCTCTGTCAAATGCCTGATCAGCACTCAGAGCCTTGTAAGATCTCAAGTCTGACTTAGCGAGGAACTGTCCTTTTCTTCATGGAGCGGAATATCTGTCCGTGCACTTCATAATTCTTCACTCACTCTCTCTCTAGACACGTTCTAGTAGTTGTTCCTCTGCCACAGTCACTGGTCACTGCGTAGGCAATCTGTAACTATGTACAGAGACTAAAATAGTCCTTGCACACAATTCATAGCGGTTGTTTTAATCTCCCTGGAGTACCAGGTGGGTGGGGTTTGCCACATAGGACTCCACAATGAGTGCCAGAAAGTTTAGACTACATGAAAGTCAGTTTAAATTACTTCTGTGTGATCCTCAACTTTGCTTCGACTATAAGAATCGTCCCGGTGTGGTAAACCCCACCCATCTGGTGCTCCAAGAAGGTAAAGACAAACGCTACAGATTATTTGCAAAAGCTTCTGGTGGTATGCCTCACTTCTTTAAGATGCCATGGTAGACAAATTCAATCATGTTTGTAAATAGACATTCATTATCCGTCTTCAGCGGCCTCTGCCTATCACACTGTACCTTAACCTTGTTCCGTAGCTTCAAAACAATCCTCTAGCGCAAACACTTCTGTTCTCGCCCTTGACCCAGTGTGTTCATGGTTGTACTGTGTGTGCTATGGGAAATGGAGAAGCCTTATCACTCGGTGGGACTTTTGACACCTGCTTCCCCTCTTCAAAGAACAAATTCCCAGCATTACCTGTCCGTCTCAGCTGCTTTCCATCGATTCATATTGTTAAACACAGCAGCTAATGTAGCAATTTGTTTTCATTTTGTTTCCTTGTTGCAATGTAATTATATGACCTTACTGTTGCTCCGTAAATCGTTACTTATGTTTGAAACAAAATGGAAAACTCATCTTTTGTGTTACTGTATGATAATGTAACTACTTTGACCACAGTCTGTCAGTTGAACCTGTGGGCCAGTGTGTTCACAGACGTTCAGCTCATACTATGCTATCCTGTCACGCATCAAAAGTCATCTGTTGAAGGGAGAAGCTGCATAATCTCAGTCGTTTTGCTGGTTTGTCATATACAGCTGAAAGTGTCCTGAAAATGCTCTTATACTAACAAACAGTATTGTGTTCTCTTGGTAATGTATACACCCACAGCCCATCCACATAGCCCATCGATGAATAATCAACATCTGGTTGCCCAAATAAAGACCTTTACTTGAGTGTCCGATGTGCAACTGCTCCTACAAAGACTTAGGCAGAGCAACCTGGTGCTTTTAACGGCTTTAATAAGAGTGGATCTAAAGGACAGAGGGCATTAGCTCCCAGTCAGAGAGGGGGACTCCGCTGGGATTTCTTCCCAGGGATAAGAGCTCCATTTGGGCTCGGTGGAAGCCTGACGCACCACCCGCCTCATCCGTCACCTGAGGGGCACAGTATGAAAATGGCTCAGCTAAATGTTCAAAAATACAAGTAGATTTGTGTAGTAGGTGTCAATGCTTCACTGAAGGGAGAAGGTCACAAATCTGGATCTTTCATGTTCCAGTTATACTCAACTTAAACCAGAATGATCTTGACCGGAGTAATCTGCAAAAAGCTGTAAGTTACCTGCATATGCTTCTGAATGACACAAATTAAAAAAACGTACACAAAGTGAGATTTTATATCACTTTTTTATTTCTCATTTTTTATGCCAATATTGCAAGTTTTTTTCTTGTTTTTTTTTCTTTTAATGACATACAGATTTGAGCATGATCTGGAGCTGCAATATGTACAAAAAACAAACTATCGTATGTTATCAAAAAACCGTCCCCTTGTTTTGACGTTATTGCTAAATGTTACAAACGGCACAGGTTTCTACCATCAGCAACCCTTTGAGCACTGAGTATACTACCACAATGACACCTCTGCTTACCATTACTAGGATAATACACAGATACAGTGAGAGTGAAAGATAGTGAAAGGACATGTGAAGAAGAGGGGAAAATGACAACAAAAAAGTGATCCGACTGTAGCGAAGCTAAGCATTACAAGCTGCATGTACAGGAGGGGGGGGGGGAAGTGAGAAAATTCCAAACGTACACACATAGACATGAAGGAAGAGTGAGGATGAAATGTGTGAGAGAAAAAGAAAGGTTAGCGCTCTGTAGTGCAAACAGCCAAATAGTCTTAAGGAGAAGTAAGGCTGAGTGCGACAGAGAAGGGCTCCACACTCCTTTTTATTTGTTTAAAGCTGCCTCTCACTCTGCCCTGTTTTGTTTAGCAGTGCATGAAAACTACATTATAAAAGACATTTGGCATATTAGAGGATACATACATTGTTCAGAGCTCATTATAAAAAAAACAAACAAACACGAGAACAGCTGCTTTTGGAAGAGTAAAACAAATATTATGACCGGACGCACACACAAAAAAAGAGAAAGAAACCAGTTAAGTACAGATATTTTGTAAAAGCATCGCAAATGCTAATGAGATGGCGTTTTTTTTTTTTCCCCCATTTCTCTGAAAGCTTTGCTGCCAGGTTAATACAGCGTGCGTTTACGAAGGCATGTAACATTTGTCGACCCCTTTAACAGATCATCCCCTTTAGAAGTGAGACGTGGAGAAGAAGCATGTCCTCCCCTTTCTCTTAAACACTCCAGACACGTTTAAGAGAAAAACGCTAAACTGTAAACTGTGAAACCAGCTCGGATTGTCAAAGGGACGCATTTTGAAAAATACTCACATCTCCCTCTCTGTTCGAGCACGTGCGGCGCTCTGTTCAGACTCGCACAGGCATGAGTGATGAAGAGGAGCCTGAAGAGGCAACTGAGCATGTAAACAAAACCAAAAAATATTCCAAGCTGGAGGAGTAGGGGGGGGGTAGGGTGTGTGTGGGGGGGGGTGATGCTAATATAGAGGCTATGTTAAAACTCATATAGGATTTAGAGCTCACCCTAGTAGACATAGAAAAACACTCAAGTTAAAAATCTACAGTAAGATTTGGTGACCTCCATCCTGCAGAGTAAAGGGTTCAGGTTGACCCGCAGCGTATCACAGAAGATCAACGTTCACATCAGCGTGAAGAAGCGCAAATTGGTTTCGATGCTACAACACCCACCATAGCACCTGTTTCTTTGACAACAGTTCCAGGACAGACAGGGAGCGGCCTTTTAAAAATACACTCCCAGGCCAAACTAGGCAGCACGGGCAATAATGCACTTATTTTTCTTTTTTGACACTGAATAAGACAAGGGGAGACTTTGTACCAATAATTTAAAAAATATCAATATTACAATATAAAACATTTAACATCAATAATGACGGACAGGAAGGGGGGGGGGGGGGGGAGAGGGGTGGCGAAATGGGGGCATAACTTAAATTTTTCTTTTTTTTTTTTTTTACATTGAAGGGGTGCAAGCGAATCCTTTTTGTTCCTTGCCTATTTCAAGGGTTTGTGATAAAAGTCAAAAATACTTCATTATGCAGACATTCAAGTTACAGTGTCGTAGTTGTTGTTGTTTCCCCGGAAGCGTATACAGCTGTACTGTAATACTAAGATCAAAAGTATTGCCTTTGAATGTTTGTCCACAATTATGAGACAGCGGGAGAGAATAATCACTTTGTTTTTGTCCATATGGATCGTGGTGGAAGACAGCAGAACCCAATGAATCTCAAGTAAATTTGTCTGAGAGCAACATGAGCAGTTGGAACACACTTTGAAATGGAGCGAGTCTGACTCTATATTCCATTATAGCGACTATATAGCGAGACATGACAGTCACACACCTTAAAAACACACACTCGCGCACACACACACACGCGCGCACACACACACTTGCTGGCTGGTGAACTAGTGGTCAGGCAGACAAAACGATGACACAAAAAGAAATGACCTGTACAATATTGCTGTATGTTTGGAAATGCACATCTTCGATAATACACACATATAGAAGGCCTTTATACTTCTACAGGAGACTCGATCGCCATGAACACGGACAAGTGCCACTACTCTCGGACAGTGAGTTCACAATGTACACACACTTGTTTCTGCAAAGTGAAAACCACAGGAGATTTCAAAAGGCTAAGAAGGCTGAGAAGAGCTTACAGCGCTCGCGAGACATTGTACCAAAAGTGAAGGGCGCCGCGCACCGCAAGATAATAAAAAGACGGGGGGGTTATTGTACTTATACACCAAAATGAAGGCCAAGAGATCCTTCAGAAGGCTGCTTCGTATGACAAGGTGGTTTTGGAGCCGCGGCGTGACGATGGATTTACGGCTGGTATGAGGTCAAATAGACATGAGCTCCTGTGATGAGAAGCGAGGCAATAGCTGTTTTTTTTTTTGTTTGTTTTTTTTTGTGCCACACACAGGTTCTTCCAAGGTGAGTAAACAGGAGATATTTTGCAAAAAAGCAAGTAAGTGAAGTACTTTTGAAACTAAAGTTATCGGTAAGGCCACATCAAATTGGAAGTGTCTGTCTTGAACGCACGGATGCGCTTTTGGAAACACCGTTGAAGTCGAATGCCACCAGAACTACAGCACACACACTGGAAGACACCTATAGGCGCGGTTTAGAGAGAATAATGACAGGTTTCACTACATCATTTGATACGGTAAGTGACCAAATAGAGCAACATGATTTTGAGAACAGATATGTGATATTAGATATGTGATTCTTTTGACTGCGTACACAGTAATAATATACAGTACTAAGGCTATCCTCTTAAGTCAATGACTACGCTTATTACATACTTGTGAAAATGACAAACTGACTATTTTCGTAACCGTGGAAGTCTAGTTTTTGACGTATTCTGCAAACGTTCCTATGGCTCCATGTGAGATGTACTGACGTGTATACTTTCCAAAGGAGACATAGCGCACATAGAGTATTGCAGGCAAGGCAGAGGCGTTGCTTAAAGCTTTTCTTTTTAAAGACTTCATAAAAACCAATGATAAAAAATAGGCCCTCTGAGGTTATTCCCCAATTAAAAAAAAACAACAACCTTCGGTTATGTAAATAAAAACAACCCAGACTTCAGATTTTTTTCCCCAACAGAAGAAGCAACAGTATCCAAAAAAAAAAAAAAAGAAAAAAAAAAAAAAAGAAATGAAGTGTTCCATCCAAAGACTGAAAAAAGCAGGCATTTGTAGTAAGGTCGCAATAATATACAGGTTGGGATTTTGGACCTCAAGGGGAAAAAAAGCCCAAGCTCAGAGGAAGAATAGAAACTATTTGGTAACAAAAGTGTACTATATGTTTAATACAAAAAAGGTATGGAGAAAATGTACCTTTACTAAAGCTTATACAAGATCCTTGGTCCATAAAAACTGTTATCATCGTCACGTTTTATGTGTGTCCCTCTGCATCCTCGCGCTCCCTCCAACAACAATACATCCAGCCCCCTTTCAGATACCACAAACTAATGCAAAATAAAAAATAAAAAATAAAACAAAAAGGAATAATAAACCAAGGGGTGGGAGGGCGGGGGGTGGGGGGGGGGAAGCAGGGCGGCGCAAAAAATATACTTTTTCTTTAAACACAATTTTTGTACACGGTGGATGTATTGTTGTCGTGGTTTCCGTTCTCGCAGCCGTGAAAAAGGTGCTGGTGCTCTGAACCGGCAGGAACTCACTCATTCCCAACACCAGAACTGGACAGGCAGGTCCCTTAAGAAACCACTGCAGAGGGCGTGCGTGTGTCAAGGAGCACTTTCTCTTATTCCCGTCGGCTGACAACGTGTGATGTCACTCCTCCTTCAAATTTCCCCCTGCATTTGCTCCTCTGTCCCACCAATTTTCTTTTTTTTTTTCCATTTCAGCTTCTTTAAATCCAAAATTAATATGCAGCACTTTAGAGAGAGTCAGTTTTTGTTTTGTTTTGTTTTTTTTCCCATAGTCTTTATATACCTTCTGGTATATTTTGCTCTCAAGGCGTATTGTATTGTGTGGCGACTGCGTGCGTTAGGAGACCACAGCCGCGGCGGTGGAGGAGGACGTGACGCCGGCGTTGGAGGTGCTGTTGGGGCCGTAGACGCCGGGGCCGGCCTCCTGGCTGTTGTTGTTGCTGAGCAGGCTGGCGTTGCCGGCCCGCAGGATGGCCCCGGCGGCGTTGCAGTGCGGCCGCGGCCCGGGCTCCGGCGTGTAGGTGAAGGTCAGTGTGGTGGAGTAGATGATGCCGTCGTTCCTCACCAGCGTGACGGGCACCTGGACGGGCTGCCGCACCCAGCGCCAGCCCTCGCGGAAGGCCGAGATGTCGGGCACCACGCACAGCATGCTCTCCCCGCACCTGCAGAGTGAGTGTGTGTGTGTGTGTGTGTGTGTGTGTGTTTGGGGAGGATGTGGAGGGGAAAGAAACACCATATATAAGGACGGCTGTTTGAGTTGTATATTCTGCTTTTGTCAGTGAAACAATTTAGGGTCATTGATATGAAATGTTGCACAAACACTTGTCACCTTTGTCCTCAACTTGAAGAGTTTTGTTAATAATGATATATCCACCATTTGAAAAAGTGACACCTAATCTTACACAGTGGCACAAAATGAAAACTAATTATGGTACTTTGGGAAGAGCCACTTGATGTCGTTAAAGTACTTTCAACAGGTACTTGAAGTCCTTGATTGAAAAGGTTTGATTGAAACACTTTTAAAAACTAGATCCGCTATATTTTATAAATGATAATGATAGATTTGACATTTCTTTCCAAAAATGAATGCGTTTTCAGGTTTTTTCTCTACACTTCTACAAATCTTCCTTTATTGCAGAAGTGCCACCTCAAACAGGGGAGTTAAAAGGGATCCAGCTTGGGCAAACATATATCATGTAAATAAATCTAATACTAATTTGTGGACACTTCTCTGATCACAAACAAGAACCTGAATCTATCATAAAAAAGTGTATTTTTATACTTAATGAAAACATGCCATTGCACGCTTCTGTAATATAAAGCTCAGATAGGCCTGCATTGTCCCGACACAGTCTATCAGTCAGTTCAGGACAATGGGAGACAACATGCATGTGGACAAATCTGCAGGTGACACGTGCCAAAACATTTCAGTCACAGTTTGTCTCGGTGGGATTTGAAAACCTTGCGGTGTCCCACACTGCGTACAGCGTGTCGTCTGGGAGGTCCCACTGTTTAGCTGACAGTGGTCATCGGGGTCTTTCATGTCTTTCACCATGTCTATGACTTAATCCTGCTTGGGCGGCACTGATAAACACAGGAAACCTAATCTGTCTATAAAGCGGAACATGAAATACTTAAGCCAGCGGTCGTTTTCAAGAGTGTCTTTTGAACATCACGGTACCTGAGCTATTAAATCAGTTTGTGGCTCACTCAAAGCTAATTAACCACTGCACAGCTTTGATGTGGACGACTATTACACAACCTGATGGGACCTTTTTTTTTTTTTTTAATTGACTCAAGTGCTTTTAGCAGTGGATAAAAGGACCAGACAGAATCTGGGTGGGGGGTTCTTGCCAAAGTTCTGAGGAGCTTGGTGTATATTTCATGCATGATTCATTCACAGTACGAGCAAAAGAGTGCATTTCACAGATAATTCATGTTTGAGCATTTTTTAGGCCAGGATGATTTTAGCTAAATTACAATACCAAGTTATTCATACTTCCATTACATCCATTCAATTTAAAACATATCCTTTTGTATGACTTTGGAGAGGCAAAACGTGGGATTTTATCACTAATATATCTGTCAAATTAGTTGTAATGATACTTTTCAATGCTAATAGGAAAAAAGGGACAAACGCTAGCCCCAGTGATTTGTTTGGTTCTTTGATCTCAGTTTGAGTGTTGCCCAAAAATAATGGAAAAATCCCCTCAGGTAGACTGGTAAATTAAAAGCAGGAGGAAGGGAAAATAATACTGAGAGAACCAGGACTGTAGAACATAATGCCAACGGTTGCATCACACTTCATTCAGTATCAATATATCATAATATACTTAGATAAAAGCCTATACAGATGACTGCTAAGAAAAAGAAAAAAGAAGCAAAGGCGCACCTGTACATGGTCTCAGCCTCGACGTCTCCGAACCAGACCCGCAGATTTGGAGTGAAGTTCTGTCCTGTCAGCTCCAGCATGGCCACGTCCCCACCACCATTTAGCTGCACGCAAAAACAGGACAATCTAGTTACCTCACTGATATAAAAGGGTAAAATCTATGCTGTGACACTTGATAATTGCGACCTTTACTTAGTAGTGGCAAAGACAATTTCTGGAATTTAACAAAAGACTATGAGGGCCGATGAGCGAGGGATTTGGATCAGGAAGGAATAGAGAAACTGAAATCTCCTTTTGGAAATGAATAGGGGGGGTTGTGTGTCCAAAAAATCCTGAAATAATGTGAAAAATCCCATCCTTGCGTGCTTGTCTCTTCGGTGCGTACCTGTAAGCTCTCTACCACAGGCACGGGGGTGACAGGCGCGTGGACAGGGCCCATGCCCTCGTAGAAAGTGTATTCGGCCTTGTCTGTGCTGATGATTGTCCAGGAGGCGCCGTCGTTGATCATCTCCTTGTTTGGTTCCTTTGGGCATGGAGTGGCCTAGCAAGGAGGGGGAGGAAGGGAGGGCACGCAGTGTTACACATCGAGGGCAGAGATAAGCACCAATAATTATGCCAAATCAAGACTGTAGTAAGTTTATGACGTTGCAAAGAAAAATGTGCATGTTAGTGTATGATGTGTGTAGTCAGAAGCCTTAGGATCAAACCACATACCTACTCTGTCTCTCATTTTGCTTTGAAACAGTCTAAATAAACAAAAATATTGAAGGTGAGTGGACCCACTCTTATTTCATAAGGGAAAACAAAGTATTTTTTCGTGGGTGGAGTATCCCTTTCAGTGCTGCACAGGTTGAATGCAGCCTGTGGGTTGCCAGCTGCCCACCACTAACCTCAAGGTTAAAACAAATCTCATCAGCACTCCAATTGTATGACACCCGATAAATGTGACCCAACGAGATGTCAGTGCTGTACAGCTGAACTCAAATCCACTTTTGATTCAGTCCACTCAAGCTGCAAACAGAAATCCCTGTTTATATGCTAAAGTAATCCTTCTCAACCATCCGTTAATAGAATGGATAGGATAAACTTTAACTGAGAATGAATTGACCTCAACCCTGGCGTCCCTGCAGCTAGACTACAAGTGGACATTGAGCAGATTCTGAGGATTGTAGTTGAGGCACTGACTTGAAACTGGATGATCCTTTCTTGGGAAAGGCACAGGTACATGCGTTCTGTGTCCTTCAGGTAGAAGGCACACTTGTGGAGCTGGGAGACCGGGTCGTCTGCGTCCAGCAGCGCTGTCTGCTTGTCCACTTTACGGATGATCTGAGAGAGACGGAGAGACAAAGAGAGAGAGAGGGAGAGCTATTATTAGCCGACTCGAAGGTGGATGGATGAATGGAGCGAAGGGAAAGGGGGGAAGAAGCTGAAACAAGGGAGGAAGGGAAAAGGAAAGAAAAAGGGGAAGAAGAAAGGAAGAAAACGGGGCGAGAACAAAGAAAAAGGAAGGACAGAAAAACAAGGAAGTCACATGTGATTCGGAAGAAAGTTAGAAAGAAAGGAAGGTGGGAAGAAGAAAGGAAGGAAGGAAACGAGGATGGTAGGGCGGAAGGAGAGAGGGAGGAAGGGGGCATGAAGCTCAGTAGTTGTTGGCAGCTCCCAGGTGTGAATACACATAACTGTATGAATTTAGGAAGGTGCTGCTGATAAAAAGCGACGCTCTCAGGAAATCCGTCCTTGGATAAATAAAGTTCCAACAAAGCAAACAGCAAGCAACAAAGCAAAGCACCAAGGATAATAAGATAACTGCTGCTTGTGTTATGCTCAATACCACCCATTATATAACGCTTATTTATATGTTATTTTCCTTTGTTTTACTCCATTACCTGCTACTGTGATAACCCAATTTCCCCACATCATCATTAAAGTTTCATCTAATCTAATGCAGTCTAGTCTCATTGCGTCTGTTACCAGTCTCGGCAGGGCCATGCCGGTGACGGAGCACACCAGCTTGACCGTCTGGCCGTAGTGGATGTAGCCGTCTCTCACAGTGAACTCTTCTCCTTCCGACTCCTCGTCATCCACTTGAGACACACAGAAAAAAGAGAGAGGCTGTCAAACTCCCATAGGCTCTGCGTTTTCCAGATACTCAAAACCCCATATGTTACTGGACTTAGACACACGATCAGTCTATCACTTCCTTTGTCTATAATCAATCAACTGTTTTACTGGCTGGTTACACTTAACAATGAACAGAGAGAGAAGACGGAGAGTGTAAGTGCAGTCTAAATGACTGAGTGAGTGTGTGTTTGTGTGTGTTCAATGTGCGTTTCATTCCGTTCAGGCTCTGCAAGTCAAACGACATGTCATTAAGGAAGGGTGGGGACTTGAGTCACATGACTTGGACTCGAAACACAATTTCAATTGCTTGAGACTTGACTTGATGCTTGAAGAGAAGACTTGAGACTTGACTTGACTTGGGTTCTGGTGACTTGGGACTTGACTTTGACTTGTACTTTGATGAGTTGAAAACGTTTCTAAATTCTTGACTGAAGATCTTGTAAATATGTAAATGACTTAGATTGAAATTTATGAGATTTGTTCCACCAGACAACTGAATTTAAATTCTGTTTTCTGAATTTGTATGGAATGATTGCATTTCTATTAAAACCATATTGCATTGAAAAGTCCTAGATTTGATGTTTTCTTTAAGATATTAAATTGATACTGGACTCTTGGTTTGTTCTGATTTGACTTTGAATCTTATGTAAATTTCTAATCTAATTTAGTGGATCCAAGTAAACCATTTAAAACGTGTTTGTATAGATGCAGAACTGCTGTAGTGGGTAGAGACTTACACAGGTGGATGTAGAAGGCGCCCCACTGCTGGGAGCTGGCGTGGAAGTTGCCCCCCTCCACATGCAGGTAGCGCGTGCTGACCGTTTGGGAGCGCAACCGGTTGAACAGTGCCACCTTGGTCCCTGATGCAATACACACTGTAGACGAACACAAACACGAATACAGACACACACACACACGCGCACAGACAAGTTACACAATGACAAAGGTCAACTGTGTTGACAATGTGATAAGGGGTGAGAAAATAGCCATGAAACAAATCTTACCAGACGAGGTGTTGTGTACACTACAGGTGTTCAGCATGCTCAAATGACAGTCACCAGCTGGTTACTAGCTACTGAGCAGACTACATTGCCCTCTAGTGGCAGCTGTTGGCACTAACAACACTTGCCAAACTGTAGCTGGATGACTAGTATACTTTTTAAAAGGCCAAATTCGTGACCTTCAGCATGTCGCTCACTGTTGACAGAACATTACCCCACTGCTGGCTTTGTTTATGCCTACATGGTGATTTTTATGTCTGAGCTATTTTTGTCTGAGCTGAAATCTAATGTCTGAGCTTTTGATAGAACGACTGACAGTATGTGGCAGTTACACATACATTTTACATGTATTTTGAGGCAGTATGTGTTGCCAACACTGATGTAATGATTGCAATCATTGGACTAAAACAGAACATGTGTTTTGACTTTAGTTCTAATAAAAATAACCCTCAGTTATTGATAGAGAAATACTAGAGACTTTAGTACCAATGTAGTGTGTGTGAACATCTGCATGCTGCATAATATTTTTACAGACTAGCAGAACTCACAATATCAGACTCCTAGGCACAGCTGACTCCACCAAAAGTGTACATACACACACACACACACACACACACTCACACATACACATGTACAACTCACAGTCAGCATTCTTGAGGGACTGCTTCTTTTTGGAGGGCTTGGAGATAACTTTGATCCTCTTGCTGAGGAAGACACCGATGTCAGCGCTGTTGCCGTAGAACATCTTGACAGACAGCATGAAGTGCTTTCTCTTGTCGGAGTCGGATATGTACAAGGTTTTGGCTGTGCAATAATTCTGGTGGTGGAGGGGTGGAGGTGAGGGGTGGAGCAGAGCAGAGAAAGAGATGGGAAACATTAGGATAGGATTTTTCTGATGCAAATGAACGACAGTTAATGAACAAATTATCTTACTGAAGGATATAGATACACAGAGAGACAGTGAATACAAGTCAGGAAAAAATACACTAGTGGGATACACACACATACCTAGCTCAGATTTCCAGCCAAATAATGGCTTTTTATCAAATCTAAACATCTAATGTGTATCTTTGTCAGCCTATCATGATGTTAATGACATTGACTTTTACATATTTGTCTGTCGCTGCTGTGAACAGAAAAATTGTAGGAATAATAACTCTGCAATGGTAAAAGGGATAAAGAGAGACTTCTAGCATTGCTCGTATCTATGGTAACTTCCAGTGAGTATCTGCATATCTTTGTGTGGAGATAAGTGTGTGTGTGTGTGTGTGTGTGTGTGTGTGTGTGTGTGTGTGTGTGTGTGTGTGTGTGTTGTACCTTTCCCTCTAAGTTAAGCTGCTGCATCTCTTGGTCGCTGTTGCCGATGCCGATGAAGGCGCAGGGCTGCGACTCCTGCTCTGAGCAGCCGTCTCGCTCCATCTGCTCCTTCTTTTTCTTCCAGCCGCTGCCCATCAGGTACACACAGGGAGGGGGGCAGAAGAACCTGGACACGTGAACATACATGACTCGTTAAGAGACGCGGGCTTGAAGGATGGGATACCCTCTGCCCCTCTTTCAATAGTTATCAGTGAAGTGCAACCGAGCAAGGCACTTAATTCCCAGTTGCTAAAGTGGAGAAACAGTGGCCAACAGTACAAGATTGTGGTTGTATTGGGCAGCTTCCACATGAAAAACTCTTGTGTATAAGCCTCATTTTTTCTGTAACAAATATCTCAGCCTGTTACTGTAAATATGAATATGTTTTTAATCAACTTGCCTTGTCAAATTAAGGTTAAAGAAAAAGCTGCATGATTGGCAAACGTGACGAGAATGTTTGGTGACCCAAGGTTGAACTTAGGTTTGATTTGACTTGAAAAAACACATTGACAGAGGAAACATATTCCTGAAAAGTGTATATGTTAAAGGACAGAACTGATGGATATGATTGCAATGCAATTCAGTCCAGACATAAACCACTAACAAAAAAACGTGTAATACCCCATACTGATGGTGGTCATATACTGGTCAGGGTGCATCTTTTAGTTTGCACCACTAGAGGGCAGAACTGCACCAAGCTACAAGCAGAGAGTCAAACTATCAACAGTCTACAATTTAACTAGACAGTTTCCCAATCTGTCAAGCTTAATTTAGCAGATGCTACTGTGATCAGTTCAGCATGGAAAATCTGTGCATAACAGGAGAAATATAAACCAGCATCACAAATAAAAAGGTACAAACAGGGTTTCTTCATATTTTCCATTTCAAAACGCCATACTTTTCCAATCCTTGATTCTTGTAATTTCTCGTGGAATGACACAACTAGATCAAACATGTAGTCATATATATAGAGAGAATGAACAGTCATATTTTTCAGTTGTTTTTACAGATTTCATTGCGCAATTTCTAAACTTTTCAAGACGTGGAAATTATCAAACTGTTTCACTTTCAGACTTCAACTTTCTAGATCTTATACAAATAGCAGGAATTCCTGATAAACCAAGAAAAAATATGACACTTGCATCTCACATCTCAGCCAGGAAAATGTGTCTTGTCAAGCGAGCGAAAAGCGAAAGAAAAAGAAAAAAAACCCAACCCATCAAATTTGAAAGAAATCCCCCACATTTCAAAAACACAAGTGTATACTTGTGTGTGTGTGTGTGCGTGTTGGGGGGGGGGCAAGTTGATGTGAAATCAACTCATTACTGAACTAGCACACTTCAAATGACTTTTTGTCTGTGTCAGTGTGGAACGGGAAAGTGACCCATTTCGCAACACCAGTCTCTGTCTCTGTGGGTGTTTGTCTACTTTCACCTCCTATTAAAAGGGAACAGAGACAGCTAGAAAGAGGGAGAGAGAGAGAGAGAGAGAGAGAGAGAGAGCACATTAAAACTGTCTACACACCCACTTCTTTTATTATGCTCCCTCGCTACAAAGTTAATCACAATACAAACACAGAAGCACCCGCAGGTGGCAGAGTGCACACAGACACACACCACATGGTTTTGTCTGTCCAAAGGATGTAAAACTGCTGATATGCACGTAGCGGTAGAATCCTTATACATGCGGAGTGATTTCTGCAGTCTAACGTTTACTGCGTGTCTTGCTCAGTCCCCTTTGCACAATGCGAATGAAAACGATAGCGATTCCGCCTGCGATACAGGAGAATTCCCGCGGGGGACTTGACTAGCAGTCGCACCCAAACACTTGTCATCTGTGATGCGGCAGGCTGGCGTATTGGTTACAGACACCGTCCTTCAACCTGACTGCTCGGGTTCAAGCCCTGTATCCGCAAGCATCCGCTATTCATGTTACGCTGATGGTTTCGTTGGAGCTTGGAAAGGCGAACTCCCGCACTAATAGCGATTAAAAGTGAATGTTTCACCACAAAAAAGTCATCACATAGAGCTTTAAGTGTCCTTTAGTGAAACACTGCTTCCCTACCAGCTGCAGGTGCATTGTTCTGTAGCTGAACCTGTAGCTATGAACTTAATATTTCCTCCGACTTGACTGGGAAGAATTCAGTGTATGGCGATGTGACTGTAAGCATCCAGTTACACATGAGGTATATCCATCCGCTTGCTGGAATCTCACCCAAATGTTAAACGCAGGGAATAAACAGAGATGAAGCAGATGAACTGCAGTCCAATTGTGTCATACACAGGACTGAAGCACTAAAGCCGGGAACTTGAGAGCAGATAATAGTTTTGGGGAATGGGCCTTAGAAGTAAAGCTCTGTTTTATTTGACTGTGTCTGGGAGTAGGAAAAAAAAACATAGTGTAGTTGTGTGTTATTCTAGGGTTTGTGTGTGTGTGTGTGTGGATGTGTTTGTGTGCACGTAGCCCAAGAGTGTTTGGCTGGCTCCCCTCGCTGCCCTTGACCTCACTGGTGTCACTTTAACTGGACGAGACGGGCCGACATCAGCTGAGGAATTCAGCTCAATCTCAACTTCTCTCCCTCCATCCTCCCCTCCTCTCTCTCTGAGGTGTCTCGGAGTTGGCCTGATTTACCAAGAGATAGGCCTGATGAGATCGCAAGCGGGGCTGCAGCTCGGCCAAGAAAACTGGGGGGGGGGAGGACGGAGGTAAGGAGAGTGTTAAAGAGAGAGAGAGTGAGAGAGGGAGGGACAAAGCTGGACAAAGTTTGAGAGAGAAAGAAAGAGACAAAGTTAGAGGAGAGAGTTATAGAAAGAGTTTGACAGAGAAAGAAAGAGTAGAGTTCAAGAGAGTAGGAGAGGGAAAATGTTGGAGACAGAGATAGAAAGAGAAAGTTGGGGAGTCAGTGAGTGACTTACTGAGTGAACTTGAGAGAGTTAGAGAGAGAGAGACAGAAAGAGAGCAAGAGAAGAGAAGGTCCACCATCCCATCTTTGAACTGTAGAGAATCTGCTGCATGCATTGCCTAACACTTACAGCGGAGCAAACCAGCAACTACCCACGCTCCCTACAAGTTAACCCATGTGTTTGTTTGGCCTGTCCTCAAAGTTGTCCCGTGAACCTTGGAGGCGCTTAAAAAGACCCGTACCCTCTCTCGCGCCTGAACCCCCAACACCTGAATCCTCCACGGCCTTCACCCGGACATATATGTGTGTGTTGTGTGTGTTTTTCATTCCCTCCTACTTCTACTCCTCGGCCTGATCCCCTTTGACTGACATACCTGTTCATAAATCCTTTCGATAGAGAAGAGTGGGCGGTCCACTCTCGCTTACCGAGACAGCAGGAATGCTGAGAGGGACACAGATTCACGACTCAGCACAGGAGGAGAGGGTTGGCATGATTTGATTCTGGGTCAGCGTGGGTACATGTGGCTCCGGGGGCAGGAGCCACACTGATCCATCAGAAAACAGACAGAATTATTGACGGATAGATTTCTGTCCGTTGGTTCGTATTGGAACATCAACATGGTGGGAGAGGCAGAAACTGACTTGGAAAACACCTACAGTCACCCCAATGTTACACCAGGCTTCCTCCAGTTTATCTTTGCTTTGGATGTACCGTTGTATCTGTATTCGCCCCTATTTTTTCCAAAACAAACATAGGAACATCTCTGATTGGCTAAATGGATGGTGAGGAATCAGTCCGTCCAGAAAAAGTTCAACTGGTTTGAACTTTCTGACCATCGGACGAGTCATCAGCCTTGTCTGGACAACAGACAGCTTTCATTGAAAATTAATTGAAATGAACGGAGAGGGACAGACACAACGGATCAGTGTGACCACCGCCTAACAACTTAAAGAGTTGCATTGACAGATGTATTGAAAGATGTGCAAATAGTTAGCTAGAGGTCCTGAACACTCAAGTTATCGACTGCTTGGAAATATCATCACAGAGGCAGCCTGGTGTTGTCATACCAAAGGGCCAGCGAAGACAAGGAGCTGTTGGAGAAGGCTAAACGGACAGGGCCAAGTTATTTTTGTTTTTGCTTGACATCCATGTTAGCTCACACCAGGACACAGCTGTTTAAAATCACTAAATGATGGGCCAGTGTGCATAACGGTTTATCAAACGTATATAATGCAAGGTTCCCACACTCACTGGACATCAAATTCAATGAGTTTCAAGGTCTTGTTTGGTGAAATTCAAGGACTCAATACTGGCGTGTTTTGGAGTAAGAAATGACGTTGGTCAAAATTTGTCATCATAGAAGCCTCATATTTTACTCATGATTATGTTAAGTCAAGAAGTCATGGTGAAATTGTTTATTTTAAAACTCATGCTATATAAATATAAATATCCATCATAGGATTTTCCTCAGGATGTGAAGTGGGAAGAGATCCAGACAGCTGAGGCATATTGATGAATTTTGGTGCAATATTTTAATAAAAAAAAGGTCATCCATTGATTTTCAAAAACTTTTAAAGGCCTTATCTTATTTTTGTCAAATCCACAAACTTCCAAGGATGATCAAGACCCGTGGGAACCCTGATAATGGAACTGCACCGGGAAGACGATGTTTATAATTCACCCACCTTTTCTCATTGCCGTAGGATTTCTGTGCAACTTTTGCATGCAGGATCAGGACAGTTTGGTCGCCTCGCTCCTTCAGGTAATTCCTCATCGCTTCTCTGCGGCGGGAACAAGGAGAAGAAAAGAGGGGAGATAGAAAGAGTGGAGGGACAGGGGAGGACAGAGAGAGAGAGAGAGAGAAGTTCATTAACAACAGGTCGTTACGTGATCCGGCAGATGAGGTGAAGAGATATTGGGTGTGTCGAGGCTTAAAGCTGGAGCCAAGGGAGACTCTGGGGTCGGCGGGGGATCACTGAGGATCATCAAGCAGGTTTTAAAAAGGCAATGCTTTAGAGTGAATGGAGTGAAAATATACAGGCATAAGTGTGAAGTATGGACCGAGAACATACAGAAATACGCACTCGCGCACACACACACGTACATACACTCGCAGTGACCCCTGGAACGCCCCAGAGCCTGCACGGTCTGCTGGCCAAAAAGCTATGTTCTCTCCAGCTGGGTCCATTTGAGGAGGGGGGGGGGAGGGGGGAAGGGGTTGAACCGTTAATGAACGGCTCAGAGGGACAGTGAGGAGCAAGGGGAAGGAACATGGGGGGGGGGGAGACGGGGAGAGCGAGAGAGAGAGAGAGGGAGAGAGAATAAAAGAGAGGAAAGGAAAAAGAAAACACCAAAAGCGCTGAGCTCACCACCAAAGAATCTTCATCTCGTGTCAAAATGTTGCAAGGTCCGTGCTCCAATTACTTTTGTCAACTAAGCCAAAACCTCCCGCCATCCCACACCTCACTCCCTTACACACACACACCTAAAATAATTTCAATGTTTTTGGGACCAGTAGGGCTTATGATGGGCAGACCAGCGGGGGTCAATGATCAGGCTGGATGCATAATAAAGACGCATCACACGTATGGACATGGCACACCCTGTCCCGTCCACACACCCCACCCCACACACACACACACACACACACACACACACACACACACACACACACCACTTGCACAGATGTCAACGACACCTGACACGCCGGGGTGCTCAGAGGGCTCCCCACTCACTCACACACACACACACACACACACACACACACACACACAGAGAGCTTTCCACTTTGCCACGCAATAGTGGGCCGCACGCTCGGGTTAGACTGGCCTTTGTTATGGAAAGCAAGGGGCCCCCGAGACACGAGAGGGATAGATTGGGGGGGTTGAGGGAGAGGGGGGTCTGAGAGGAGGAGGAGGAGGAAGGCCAAGAGAGGTTATGGTTTATCCGTCTGGCAAACGTTTCATTTCCCATTTCACTGTGTGATGGAGAAAATGATTTTCTAAGTAAGAGAAGTAAAACCTGCCGTTTGATTCTCTCAAACAGAATTAAAACACACTCTACAGTATATTCTACATTTTCAAAATTATTCAATCGCCCATAACCTGCAGGGTAAAACGGTGGAGATACCATTCTAGGAACCCAAGAGTTTGAAGCTACGCAATTCTTTGAATACCATTTAGATGAAAATTAGATTCCATACACAAATCAGGCCAGAAAGAGGGGCGCATGACCCAAGTCAAGGCCAGCTCCAAAGCTGCCGTTTGATTCGAAAAATGTTTGAATTACTGCATAATTGTGTTTAAATAATTTGTTTTCCTTTGTTTTAATGAAATGGGCTGTATGGTCATTGCAGCTACGGTGTCTTTCCAATGAATGACAATCTTCCTCTCATGCTCAAGTGTAGGCTACACACACACACACACACACACACACACACACACACAGAGACCCCAGGAACACCCCAGAGCCCGCAGCTCTGACTAATTACATGGGGAACACACAGTTCAAACGTGGTGATGTCATGCCTGCAGGGCGCATGTCACTGGACACCTCTGACATCGCCTGTGACCCGCCAGCCTTGCAGGAAGGGTGACATCACAGATAGGGCAACACAGAGCATGCACACACACGCACACGCACACACACACATGTCTTATACATTGCACACATTTCTTAGACTGCTAAGCCTTAAACATAAGCTAAGTCTATATCTGTATATTCAAATCAATGTGATATTGCCACAATCCCATTTACACACATACAATTTTACTGCCCTTACTCCAAGTATGCAGGAAATCTGATTAAGCCGTTTGTATGCACAGTAAAAACCACTCCTGCGATAATATTGTCATTTCCATGCAGCTCTGCAAACTCCAAATATTGCCTGCATACTGTCTGTCAAGTACGCCCTCCTTCAAGAAGCTCAGTCCTTTAATCTCCGTCATTAACTGCTGTCCCTTCCAAGGTATTTCAAGTAAGACGCTCCCAAATAACATTCCCTATAGACCTAATGGGGAGACTGGATGAAGGGAAAGGCTGGATGTACTCCAAAAATATGGGTATTTTTTTATATTAGCAATAATGATCCATGTCTGAACATTACATTGGGCCACCATTAACTGTGAGAACAGCTTCGGGGAGCCTTGGTATGCATTGTGTAAGTATCCGATACCACTGGAGGAAATGAGACGTGCATAAAAACTTGAATGGAATTCCATCTCAAGTTTTGCGGTGGCAGCATTATTATTATCATTTGCCACCACTCCAGAATCTGTGAGACGTAAACAGGGCAGGACACACTTCTTTTAAACAAAAAAATCTTCATTATGACCAATAAAGGGATCAAAGGATCAATAAAATAGGTTATCTGAGACTGCTCTAGCCTATAGTTAACACTGTTTTCATCAAACCATGAAACCACTGTGGATGGGTTAGGGTTGGGAAGAGGCCATTCCCATCAAGAGAGAAACGCTTCACCTTGGGATGAAGCTCTCACTCTGGTGGTTCTTTGTGTATTGTCTTTTTCCTCGCCCTCTAAGGACCTGATACTCATTTCACAGCTGCCTAAAATAACTCCAAAGACAACCAACACAGCCTACAAGTTGGCAGCAATCAAATGAAATCCTAGCAGTCAATTTCTGTGCCAGTAGTTGATGCCGGTGTTCCAGCTTGGGAAACCTCCATATGACGAACTCTTGAAAATTACAGTATTTTTCTATTCAATTTCAACAGCAACAGACAAGCATAGGCAAATTTTTAATTCGGGGAAACTCGGATTTGTCATGATGGCCCATGCTCCTCTCTTTCTCCAGTTACGAATTAGCATAGTGACGTAAAATGGCTATGTTGGCAGAAAACTGAATTTATTTTGCGATTTATTTTGTGCAACTTGGCTCTCTAGTTAGTTAGGCACTAATTATTAATAATTACTTCTGAGGCAAATTTCAAATCCAGCATATCTAGAGCAGTCACATCTTCCAACAAGCAGATTTGTCATCTTTTGTGGTAACCACAGCAAGGTAAGTGGCACGGGTGAAAAGAAAAAAGATTTATCTGCAAGGGTGACGAGTGGGTAGCTGATAAAGGGGTTACCCAGATGACTTGTTTTGACAGTAAATGAGTGAAGCAGGAGGGAAAAGTGTTAACAGCATTATCCATAAAAGGAAAAATGATTCAATCAGGATTTGATAGCAATGACATGCCAAATGTATTAGGTGCTGCTGATAAGTACAATTTAGGCAAATAAAATGCAGTCAAAATAAAGCTATATAACATATTTTATAGAAGTATAAACAGCCCATTCATCATAGAACCAGAATGTCTTGTTGCTCTACAGCCAAGCATACAACATGTATGCTTTAATAGCCAGATGCTTGAGTAGCTACTGACTGGGGATAAAAAGGTCATTAAGTGCATGATGCAACTCAGAAAGTTTTTGGCCAATGTAGACAGAAAATGCTCCCAGGAGTAAGCAAAAAAGTGAGCCACAAAGACCAAAATCTATTCAAATGTCTTTTGGCAACAAGATCTTATGAGATTAAGCAATGGGTGAGGCAAGGGTAAGGGCACCGCTCCCAAAAAAAGTTCCCTGTATGTGTGTATGACTTGTGTCTCAATAAAATATCCTTGAAGATGAGGCTGCGACACAATGTAAACACATCAGCAACCAAAGGAAACTCTCTAAAGAGGGAGAAAGCATATAGAATAAAACTCCATGACATTACCAAGGATCGGTAATGGTTAGGGGACAACAAGGACATCTGGGTAGTCACTCATCTCTTAAACATACCGACACACAGACACACACACACACACACACACTAGATAGAGATTAGGCCTTTTCCTGAAAACTGAAGGCTTTAAGGAGAAGTGAGAGAGACAGTGACCAGTGCGAGCTTCCTATGTGAGAGCGGCATGCAAACATGACACAAACATGACAAAAATGCATGCATATACACACACATACACCTCTGGCACTGCCTCCTGTATATTAACAAAAACGGATAACTTAAACACACACTAAAAATAGACGTAGAGGGAAATTACAGATAGTGAAAAATGGGGAATCAATGCCCTGAATCATCTGATTTGAGGCAGGAAGTGACAGGGCATACCCTTCATTGAAACAGACAAGCAGACACACGCACAAAGCCACATCCACACGCAATATGAAAACTAGCACACAACACGCGGCCAGAGACTGGCAATGACAATACAGCTATGCAACCAGGGCAGAAAACAAACTTTATCTACCGTCCTAGTGGTATTTAGACAGAGAAATCCCGCTAAAGGGTATTTTTTTGCTTTTATGTGATCGTTAGGTGTCACTCAAGTGGTTATTTGGCCTGACAGAAGCACCAGGTGAAACTGGCATACATGGTTCTCTGGTAATGGCATTACCGACAGGAGAATTCAGCCAGTGCTAAGCTAAACACTGTTGACGGTAATCATACACACAACTGTGATGTGTCAGTTTTTGTCAACTCCTGTTAAGAGATGGGACAATGCAAAGAACTTGTTTTCTCTTGGTACTCTTGGGAGGAAGCACAGCGAGAGTGAGAGAAAGAGAGAGAGACAAAGCGACAGAGAGAGAGACAAAGAGAGAGAAAGAGAGAGAGAGACACAGACAGACAGACAGGCAGACAGACAGATAGAGGTAAAGATGAAAGAGAGACAGCGAGGGAGGAAATGCTTAAAAAGATATAAAAGCACCAGACAGATTTCTAAAAAGACAGACATTCAACAACAGGCAGCGTGGGGTCAGTCGTGTGTGTGTGTGTGTGTGTGTGTGTGTGTGGGTAGAGGGGCTAGGTTAAGCCGGGCTACAGATGCAGCAGAGCAGACAGGCATCTGTCCTGTACATCTGTCACAGCGTCTACAGCAGAGCGGTCCACCACAAGACCCCCTGTGAACACACACACACACACACACACACACACACACGGAAGGGACACACTAATACACACACGTGCAGAGTGAAATAGCTCAATTACGACGATCAGACTGCAATTAGTTTGCGCCCCTATGCATCACAATAGGTAGATTACACACATCCGCGGTGCAGGGCTTGGGTTAAGACATTAACAATCAGCCACTTTAGGCTGCTCAACCTCTTTTTAAATGAACTCTCCATCTGCGGCTCTAGGGAGGGGAGGCCGACACACAAGTGCCTGCTCAGTGTCTAACCTCCTGAAGGCCCTTGTGAGCCTGTGAAAGAGGAAGTGGTCTAAAAGAATGCGATGTTGTTTCTCTTGTACTTGATTGATGAATGTGATTACTTCATGCCAACACCAAAACAAATTTGTCAATCAAATTAAATCTAGTTTATATTTTACTACTTAAAAACATCAACTGTCAACAGTGAAAACTGATGGCAAATTGTCTCTATGTGAATTTCTTGTCACCATGTCATAAATTCAGCACAAACTACTTTCCACACAATGCAGCATTTTCACGTAAAAAAACCCATAACAAATTGCATATTGGCAGCACACAGCCAAATGTTCCAGACCAAAATAATAGTCATCAGGGTTTTATTTTAGTCTGACATTTACAGTTTTCGACAAAGAAGTAGATAACTAAAAGGCAGTTTCTATGGAGCCTCTCCATCTCAGCCGATGGATTCTGCAGAGCCGGCCCTTCCTCTGTTGCGGGAGCCGCCTCTTCAAGGGCTTATTCTCCCAAGCAACAGAGGAGGCAGCTTATCCAGCCTGTGTGTGCATGTGCGTCTGTCCGTCTGTCTGTGTGTGAGTGTGTGTAGATGTGTATCTGCTTGCAAGTGTATCTGTCGTGTGTGTATATTTGTGTGCATGTACGTGTATGCTCATTTGCCTGTGTATGTGTGTCATGTATTGTATTTCCAGTCGAGTAGCCTTCCTGACAGGGCGGCCCTGCAGGACCCGAAGCTTTAGCTGCCCTAAAAGCCCCTGCAGGACCTTGCAGATTTTAGCTGCCTCTGCTGCTGCCAGAGAGAAAACCATAGGGCCGTTACTGTGGGAGGTGGGGGGGGGGGGGGGGGGGGGGGGGGGGCTGGGGGCAAGTGGGTGTGAGTGAACATGCAGACATGAAGACAACGAGGCAGATACACAGAGACAAGCACAAAGAACAGCGTGACACACAGGCGTACAGACACACACACACAAACTGAAGGAGTTTTGTTCTGTGCCTTTCGGCTGCTGGGTGAAAAGTGTTTTGCGCCTGTCATGGAGGGGCCAGTGCAAGCCAGCGGACTGGCAGCACATGAATGAAGAAGGGGACACATCAAAAGGTGCTGGGGCCCCTTTTTCCAAAAACCATGCTCGGCTGTTCCAGGCAATATGCAACCCCTCAATTTTCCCCGCTGAGCGCCACGCGCGAAGACGAACACGTGCGCGCGCACAAACACAACAGGCAAAGCCGTGGTCGTGCACACACACGGAGAGGGGGGGCTGAGGGCCCCTGTGACAAAGAGGAAGACCAACACACGAACAAGTGCGTACACACATACACGCAGATACCCCCAACCTCTCTCTCTCTCTCTCTCTCTCTCTCTCTCTCTCTCTCTCTCTCTCTCTCTCTCTCTCCTCTCTCTCTCTCTCTCTCTCCTCTCTCTCTCTCTCTCTCTCTCTCTCTCTCCTCTCTCTCTCTCTCTCTCTCTCCTCTCTCTCTCTCTCTCTCTCTCTCTCTCTCTCTCTCTCTCTCTCTCTCTCTCTCTCTCACACACACAGGCACATGCGCACGCACAAACCTCCACAAGCAAGCCACAACGCCCATCAACTTTCTATGTTCACCCAAATGTTGCTCCGAATGACTTGGAACATGCATAAGAGGAATGGAAAAAAAAAAGATTGCAACGCCACTAGCCCACACTATGCAGAATACAGTGCATAATAGAGTGCATGGAGAGTTTCATTATAGGGAGTTTCATTATACACCAAGACAAGTCAGTTATCTCCATCAAGGATGTGATCATCAACAGAAAAACCTTTAAAACAGAAATCCTGGGAGGAGCTGAAAAATCGCATCCCTGCTTATTTGGATCGTTTCTCTGCTCTAAAGAGGAACAGCAAGTTGTTTTGTGCAGATTCAGTACATTTTTAAAGCACAGTAACAATACAGAGGGCGTTTGCCAGACACCAGCTTACGTCTGCCTGTCCACTGGGAACCTCTCTTTAGGGCACTGGCTACTTTCAGGTTTACAACGGAAAAGGGCATGCTGTTGCAGGTTTCCAGCACCGCTGAGATCTTCGCAGAGTACAGAGGCCTAGCAGTTAAAAATATTTCAACAGAAGACTGCTGTGCTTCAAAGAGGTTGTCAATGGTCCCACAGTAAGAGGAGCCATGACAGGCACTACCCACAAGCATCTGTTTAGTGCTACAAGCAACAAAAGGATGTGCTCAGTGTCTGCTCTTCGCACCACAGTTAAATGCACTAGCTTCCCACTTCCAAATCACCTAATTAATACATTAATTATCAAATATTTCTAAGTAAACACACTTGTCTTCACATGGCACATGGCTGGTATTAATATGAACTCTGTATCTTGAAGCATTAAGAAGTTATAGTAGTTTCAAGAAAATCATTTTTTCTTTATCAATATGCAAATTTATGCAGCAAGGTACTCCAAAATCTAATCAGATCATCTCTACAGGGGGTACCAGATGTCTAAGTATGAAGCTTCTATTATGTATTGTTCTTGAGTGATTGTCTTTACAAGGATGTATCTACACACAGACAGACAGACAGGCAGGCAGGCTGACAGACACAAAGATGCCACCATGACGACATAATGCCCCGTACAGTACAGTGTTTCCCACACATAGACTTTATTGGGCGGGCCGCCCAGGTATATTAACGGCCGCCAAAGTATATTTGGCGACCCATTTTAGCATTTTTTATTTTTATTTTTTTATCCGTCCGAGAGAACGACGCCATCCGCGATCGATTAACTAGTGGACAATGTCCCCTCGCTCTACCCCTCCAGGGTTTCCCACACATAGAAAACTTTGTGGCGGGCCGCCACAATATCAGCACTGACCGCCACAAATTGTATTTTTTTCACTATTTAATCGTAGAACTGCGTGTAGCGCATTGATTCGCTCAGCCCCTAATTGCTCCACGCGATCTCTCTCTCTCTCGCGATCTCTCTCTCTCTCTCTCACTCACTCGCTCTATCACCGGACCCGTCTGTTCGCCTCCCACTGCACACGCCATGCCAAGAAGACGGCCGACTGAATTCCCGAAAAGAAGAACTAACAGTTAACGTTACTCGGAATACAGCTGAGTTTCCGAGATTAGCACGCTGTATAGCCTAGCTGCTAGTCAGTATCCACAGAGTGGACCGATAACGTTAATATTCACTTTTTAACTCTGACTCAGTAAAACAGTAAAACAGAGTAGATAATAATGTAACGATGTAAAGATACAGGAGAGACTGACAGCACAGAGAGATGTAGCAGGGCAGAGGGGCAGAAAGCAGATTTCTCTGTAAAAGGGGTCTCATTTCTGTTCTTCACCTTGTAGACAAAAGCAAGCAACAAACAGAACAGTGTAGCACTGTTTATATTTTTAAGTTACGTTATCTTTGACACAAAGTACTTTAGATATATACAGGTTAGTTATTTGTTTGACAAATGGAACTATTTAAAATGGAGTACATTAGATAATTGTTCAGCCATCCAGGTAATGGGATCCTTTATTGATATTAGCCTAGGCTATATATTGACAATATAAGAGAATACAAGAATAAAAAGGCACTCAACCCCCCCCCGTTGCCAACCCACGTACCACCACATACATTCAAATTCTGTGGGGAACACTGATGTATCATGGTGGCAAGACATTTAAAAAAAAGGTGTGATGGGGAGGATATGTTGTGCGCACGTGTGTGTCTGTGTGCGCGTGTGCATAGTCACCTTGTTAGGCGCTGTGGCTGAGGGCGCTCCCCGAACTTCCTGCAAAGACACAAAAGCAAAAAGAAAACATGAGTGGTCTGGTCATCAACCACAAAAACACACAGAGTAAACATCACATTAACACACACACACACACTCCTGTCACTGTGGCCTTGACAGCATGTGGTGGTAATGTGCTCAAACAAGAGGCAAGTGACAGGACGTGTAGGCGTATCTGTGTGTTATCACAGCAGCAGCAGGCAGTGTACAGACATTGAATTTTATTTCAACCTAATTCCCACCTTTGGCAGGTCACAAACAGGTCCTGCATCAACAGTAACGGTCTTGTTTGGTTGTTTAGGAATAATAAGTAATATTTTAGGCATTTCATTTACACTGTTATCCAGGGCAACAGAAGAAGAACCTAAAATTCCTAGATTGCCAACACCACAAGAAACCAACAGTAAGGTGAAGGATTACAGCAACTTAACAACAGAGCAGTCAGGGGAATAGCTATACATACATATTTATCTAGGACATCTTTATAACCTATACCTTCCCATATCTAATAAATTATAGTTGTGTTCTGCAAAGAGTGTGGTGGTGGTACATTTGTAAAACAAATACTATACAATAGCAAAAGCATCTTAATAAAAAAGGATAGAAAACCGATCAAGAGTGTAACAAATACACAGATCTTCTTGCTTCACTTGTGTTATTGCTGATCAGAATTGTAAAAATAGAACGAGCATATCTGACTTGATAATTTCCTGATGGTTTTTTTCTCCAATTCAATGGTGCATAATAGCTAAAGGCAGATTTCACGATATGCAGTATTCTCAATACTAGATACCACTGGGATTTAGCAGGGTAAGTACGTCTGCATTGTAAGAGAGATATGAGGTGCTGCAGCAATTTCTGCAGCCATACTGACAAATCATAGTGCTGGAGAGATAAACAATGGGCAGTGTTGCTCTTACCTAATAAGGAGATTGCCAAATTTAACTTCTGATATAAATTTACAATGATGTAGGCCTACACAAAAACATACGAAATGAAAATGTATGAAAATGCTAAATGAAAGCAGAGGGCATTAAGTGGGCAGTGCTTATCAATTGGCCATATCGTCCAGCACACTGACAAGAAAACTGTCTGAACTAGTTTTCTACTGACACTGTTTTGTTCCAAAATGACACAGACTACTTGACACAAGTGACACACCTCTTACAAAATGACTGACAGCAGGGCACTTAATTATGACAGAATGTTTGGAAATTGAATTCTATGTTGACAAATTATAGACTGGATCCTCTCTATATTACAGAAAAATTGAATCAATTTCAGTTTTGTTTTTCCCAAAAATGATATGGCATTTTGGAAATTAATTCTTCAGTTGTCTTCTACAGCTAAACAACAAGTTCAGTTACATCAAGCTGCCTCACGACAGGAACAGGAAACTTAGTTTGACTCGGCTCACTTGGGTACAGTGTGACTTCTAGCCTTTCTTCACTGATTTTACATTTATATCCCAATCCAGTGGTGTCTATGAGAGATTAACCCTCAATGATCGAATTTTTCTGAGGGTACATGAAATAATTTTTTATTGTCTATATTCAAGCACTGGTATCGTCAAAACCATTGACACTGATGTGATGACACCAAATGCGATGTGGAGCTGAGAAAGCTGTGAGCTCTCTGTGAGTCAACCTACTTGACTGTTGGATTATTTGCAAAGCTACAGGGAGGGGGACTGCTCTGAAACCCATCACTGTAGGGGCTCTTTTAACCCCTTAAAAATTAAAACACTATGTCATCATCATGTCATGGGCCCAAAACTGGGAGGATGATGCATGCATGGTGGTCAATTTCACTTGTCTAGCAGAAAAATCGTTGAAAATCTATGAAAATTGTACCCCAGATTCTGGATCTCGTACCCATATTGCCCACACCTCTTTTTAGCCTCTCATCCTTAAACTGAAGTTCAGCCTACCATTAGTCATACTAAAATCCACTCTAGGAGAGCATCATATACCTTCATCCATTAAATGAAGTCTGCTCTAAAACTGGACCGCCGGTTTCGTGGAAAATGCAGTGTGAGTGCTAGCAGAGCATGACCAATCAATCAACCATGCTTGAGTAATAGCTGAAAACTTTATGACATACATTGCGCATTTAGCAATGAAGCTCTTAAAGTAACCTCTTAGCAACACCACAGTAAAGGAAGACCTCTCTTTTCAGGTCGGCTTCTCTTTTTTCTTGTTATAGCACTGACTTGTGCAAAGTGTTAACAAGCAGTAGTTTAGCCTGTACTATTCAAGGATCCTCCTTAGGGCTTACAGATACAAACACTACATACTCAGCAGAGTAGGAAATAAACAGATGAAAAATCACAAGTTTATAAAATACCCCTAAAATTGGGATTACAGGGGCAAAACCCTTACCACTCCATTATTCAGCCTGACATTGCCTCCTCATTGGCCATTTTCTGTATTAGGGGAGGGGGGAGGGGGGCGGGGGGGATTTTCCCCCAACCGATCATTAATGACTAACATATCTGGCCCCCAACTATACCAAGAATGTCGGTTGATTTTGAGTATAAGACAATATGTTAGTTAAGGGTTTGATTCCAACAAATCTAAACGCCAATGAAAAACCGTTGCAAACCTTAGTCCCGCCCACAAAGGCGCTGATTGGCTCGACTGTTTCTCTGACAAGAACAAGCCCTTGACTAGAGCAACACCAGACTGTCTGAAAATCTGAAAAGTGGGCGGGACGCGATTCAGGAGTCTGGAACCAGGCTAGCATAGCATGAAAAATAGCATTAATCTCATCTCTTTTTTACTTTTAAAATTTGGTATTATTTATCTCATGTTTTTTTTTGTCATTGTATTTTAATGGCTGTGTTTTTTAAAATCACTTCACTTATCTGTTTTATTAATGCGCAAATAAGCTAAGCTAGTGCCGACAAATGCCCTCTATACTCGCTCATAAAAGCCCCTGTAGACAATGTTAGCTTTCTGAGCCTGAGCCGCTGAGGGAGCAAAAGAGAGAGAGAGGAGAGAGAGTGAAAAGTAAAGAGAGGGGAGGGCTAGAATAGAAAAATCAATGGCCTGAGTGCTGCCTCTTTCCTCCGTCTCCCTGCAGGTTCCCTTTCATCACATCCGTCTATTAAGGCGCTACAGTAACACTCGGCTTACGGCCCATAGCTGGCACAAGGCAGCGCTGGAGGTACATGTACGCGGCACGTGGAGGTGGCTGTAGGGAGGGGTGTGTGTGTAAAAGAGAGAGAATGAGCAAATGTGTGTGTGTGTGTGTGTGTGTGTGTGTGTGAGAGAGAGAGACTTTCTCCTGGTGTGGGATGCAGCCACTTTGCGTGCTGGTGCCGAATTATGACTAACATGGCATCAAATAAACACTCGGATAGCGTGTCAATTCAGTTCGTTAGGGTTTTAGGCAAGCAGAGTATGAAAAAGAAAAAAAGAAAAAAAAAAAAACTTGCTCAATAGAAATAGAGGGATGAGGATGGCTAAAGCGAGGAAAGGAGGCAAAGAGGGAGAGAGAGCGAGAGAAAGCGATTGGAGCAAGAGCCAGAAGGAGGGAGTGGAGGTGGAATAATTATAGAGGGCAATCAATAAGGTTCCCACAGTGAAACGCTGATGCCTCAACTGGCTAATGGATTCCAGACGGCTCTCCTCTCCCTCCCCTCCTTCCCTCCTCCTAAACCTCAGCTCCTTACATTGCAGACAGGGAGGGATGGAGGGAGGGAGGGAGGGGATACTGTAGGGATACTGTGTAGGGTGAGATGAAAGACGAGGCAAGACGAAGTGGATGGAGCGTTGCGGAAAGAGGGAGAATGACTTCTTCTACGCGGAGATGAAGAGGAAGGATTTAGAGGTGGATATACGGAGAGAAAGAGAGGGATGAGAGGGAGAGGGAGAGACAAGAGGAGAGGGGAAGCGATGACCGAGGAGCAAATGTCCGCACACCAGTGGCACCAAAACATGTCATGGCTCCTTGTAATCTGCATTCACTCACTCATTACTAGTCACATCGCCACATGTAAACACGTTCATAGCTTTCCCTGCTTCAGGCCAAATAAGCCGATGTTTCAACATGTTGGCCTCAACCATGTCAAATAGTTCTGAGAAAAACAAATAAAATCCCTACAGCACTTAATACACAACCTAGTAGAGCCCACTTTATCTTAACCTTGTGGGACATCATTCGGGAAAGTAAAACGAGTAAAATGTTAGATTGTATTTTGAAATTCCTGGTCCAAAATTTATTAAAAACCAAACCAACATAGACATTCACATCCAAAATGGCCATATGTGTTGATTATGCACATTTGGTATGCATGTCAGTGAGCTCAGAAATTCATGTCACAAATCTCTACCTTCTACTGGTACTTTGATTCTTTTCCACCTATCCTCACAAAGTTGTGGAGACTGAGAGAGGCTTTAGCTTTGCTTTTATTTTCCTCAAGGTAAAGCTTCGATGGTGTCGAGGTGGCCATCGCAACGATGCAGTGCAAAAAGAGAGATGGAGACGGACAAAAGTGCTAAGAGATGGGTTTGTGAGTTCTGTGAAAAACCACCGTCCACATTTCCTACCACCTCCATGAGCTGACTTTAACACATTAACACACACACACACACACACACTCGGGGGTGCAAACCACACCAAGATAAGCACAACAAACACAGGAAACCACATAAGGTATAGTTGCAAAGAAAAAACAAGGCATGGTAACTGTTGCATCGGCGGTTTTTCAGGTAGGTTCCTATAAATGAACTAGTATGTGTGATGACAAAGTTCACAAAAGTGAAGACTGTGTACACAATTGCATCACTTTGTCTTAACACATTGCATGCAAGTGTAGTGCAATGTCTGCATGAATTTCAATTTTCAGGTGGTCACATTGTACAAAAGCTCAACCAATCAGTCAATATCAAAACGACTCAAAGCCCGGAGGAGGACAAATACAGAGCGGTCCTCATCTGGTCCCAGCTTCCTCATTGAAGCTGACCAGCTGGGCCGTCTCCCTGGTCTCTGTGACTCAGCACGGACGCAACCCGGGCCCTCACAATCCTCACGATCCTCACAATCCTCACAGTCAGGAAGGGGTCATCACCACCCAGGGTTCAAGCCATCAGAACTAAGTGTTCACACTAAGGGCTGAAAGATACTGACAAAAATCGAATTGCGATTTGACAGAATATTGCAATTGCAGTTTAAACTGTGATTCATATCATCACAAGTTTTTCTTGTCATACATTTTTTAGAACTTAAAAATTGTTAAAAGAAGAGTGATTTTGTGTGTATGATTTTTGTGTTTGAATATGATTAAAGTGTTTCACCAATATTGTACTTGATTCATGGACCGAAGATTACCTGGAGATCTAAAACACCTTGTTCAGAAATCCATTTTGGACGTCTCTCTCTCTTAAGCAATTAATTGCAGCCTTAAGTGCATATTGCGATTTCTATTTTTTTTTTTTCCGATTAATTGTTCAGCTCTAGTTCACATTCAAGCATTATCTTTTCTTTTTACTCTGCACATGTGGTCTGTGTTGTGTGCAAAACTGAGCTGCTGTACCAGAGACATACAGTATTCTGCCAATTCTGTCATGTGTTAACAAAACACACTTTTTTAGACTCTCTGTTTTAGTTAGGATGGCAGGTTAGAAGAGAAGACTCCCACCATCACCAGACAGACACAGACACATACACACACACACACACACACACACACACACACTTCAGGCCAGGGGCCAAAAGAGGAAAGGGAAGCTCTGTAAGAACAGGAGTTTCGTCTGATTTGCTCTCCATCCGTTATCCCTATTCTCTCTTCCCTCCTTCCTTCCTCCTCCTCCTCCTCCTCACCTCCTGCTCACTATCACTGATTCCGTTGGATACAATGGGGGTGAGGGACACTGCGGCCAAATAGTAGCGTTAGTGAGCAATCAAGCACAGGATAGGCTTCACTATGGAGGCGCTGACACTCTCAAGCAGGCTGCAAGACGGGTTATTTCAGCAGGAAAATTATAACAACACAGACGTGTGCGCACGGGAACACAATGGGTCTCATTTATCAATTTCCATATGGGTAAAACATTTATAAACAAGGCTGCATGCTGCCTTTTTTTAGCCCCCAGGGAGCACATTTGTCTCCTAAATCAAAACTTGTGTGGTTAGTCAGACTGTCCCGTAACCAAATCGTTAAAGGTTCACTCTCCTCAACAGCCATATGTCCTGTCAAAGTGTCCTTGAGTGAGATGTTGAACCCCAAATCACTCAACTTACTCACTCAATCGGGATAAGAGCATCCGCTAAATGCCTAAAATGAGCATAATCCAAAAATAACTGGAAATGCTCATCCCTACTTTGAATCTTAAGTTACACAAAACTGGCCCTTTTTCGATTTTCTAGGTAGCATCAGTGTATTTTTAGAAGCATATGCTACTAAAAGGGTTGCACTGTCGAACTGGCTGAATTTCTGAAACTGAACTCATTACAAGGGATATACGGATGACAATGTTTTTTTGAGTAAGTAATATCTATTTTGCAAGTTAAATGTTAAAAACACTTTCTGTTGGGGCGTCCTGGTAGCTCAGTGGTAAAAGGCACATAGTGCGTAATGGAAAAGATGTGGGTTTGAATCCTAGTCATCACCACTGTCGCATCATCCCTTCTGTCTCT
Organism: Centroberyx gerrardi; assembly: GCF_048128805.1. Taxonomy (NCBI): domain Eukaryota; kingdom Metazoa; phylum Chordata; class Actinopteri; order Beryciformes; family Berycidae; genus Centroberyx; species Centroberyx gerrardi. Next base: position 9,393,505 of record NC_136019.1, on the reverse strand, counting down.
CTTTCTCTCTCCCCCTCATCTCTCCAGTCAATCTACACCTCACGTTATCCAATTAGTTCAAAAGCATGAAAATGAATATGCTGGCCACAGGGATCCTACACATTTTCAATTTCAAAATTCCATACTTATGGGCCTAAATTTCTTGACTGGTTTTTAAATGCATTACATAATCAAGGCTGATAATGGGCAATGTCTAGCTGACAATTCTCAATCCCCATAACAAATACCACAATATGTTAAATGCTAGTTGGTTTACAAATACATACGAGAGGCACTTGAGCTGCCTAATGTCCCACCATAATCACTAGCTATGCTAATGAGGTCACTGATTAAGCAAATTAATGCAAATATTTCTAGCCAATATAGTTGTTTTCACGTAGCACATGGGTGGTATTAATATGAACTCTGCACAGCATTAAGAAGATCAGTTTGTCTTCATTAATACACAAATTTATGCAGTAAGGTGCACCACAATCTACTCAAGATCATCTACTCTATAGGGGGAACCTGTGGTTTAAGTATGACGTTTCTATCATGCATTGTTCTTGAGTTACTGTGTTCAAAAGACACACACACACACAGATGCCACCATCACGACAAAGTCCTGCATGTGCCATGGTGGTGGGACATAAAAATGAGCAGTCATGTGTGTGATGAATGAGCAACTAAAGTCTTCTGTACTACTCCAGACTTCTGTGCAACCCCTAAACCTTTCAAGACAGACCTGTAAATTATCAAATTCATTTTCCCTACTTTTCCAGACCAGTAAGAACCCTGTAACTAGGCTTCTGTGCTTTGGCAATATCTTATTAGCAGCCTGATAGGGCCATTAAACCGCCAAGCCAACTCATTGGTAGCTTACTTTGGCATGGTTACTAAGGGGCATGCGTGCCAAGGTCAGTGAACTGGTATGAGACAGGGACAAGCATTCGTTCCATTCAGACCATGAGCAGTAAGAGGATGTCCTGACTCTGGGCTTTCAAGTGGGAAGTGAGAGTGATATCACTGTTGGCTCCTCGACTATAGAGGTGCACCGATAATATCTGTAGTATTGGGATCAGTGCCGATCAAGCCAAAGTGCTGGCACTCAGACTGGCAAATGTAGCTGTGCTGATACAGATACTTTAATGACATGCGCTTCGGTGCAATATGAAACCTTTCCAGCGAGAGGAAAAATGTCTGCAGAGTGACAATTCTTTGAGGTCAGTGAAGATGATTCTAAAATTGCAAACTGCCAGCTGTGCCAAGCTAGGGAAGGTGTCTCTGGCAGCGTTGGAAGTGGAGGAAAGGTGAAGCAGCTGCATCAAGCCAGCCAGAGACAGCCAGAATAATACCAGAGGTGAAGCGAGTCTGGTTTCAAAATAATAGCGTAAAATTTGCCACTGCCACTTTTGGAAAACAAGAAGAATTGAGTTACGTTGTTAAAAATACATACTGTGAGCAGGACTTTTTGGAAAGAACAATTGTATTTTCATTCACCACGGATTCCTTTATTTTCACGTTCACCTTTTTTGACTGAAACTCCTTTTTTTTTTCTTCTTAAGACTGGTAGGTGAAGGTGACTCATGAGAAAATGCTGAAATGCTGTTTGTGAAAAAGTTTCCGTTCATATTGAAGAAGCTATATTCTTGAGTCTTTGGTATCTAGCCTATTTTCTATTTTACTATTGAGTATCAGTGTTATTGTCTTATTATTTGTTATTTGATGGAGAATTGATAAACAATAGTATAATTGCAAAATTATATCAAATTAATAAATAAAAGCAATTGATGCACTTGTTCCTGAAATTGTTTTAGAATTTGTTGACACTAAGCAGCATGAAGGGCTGTTGAGTCGTACTTTGTTTGATACTCGTATCAGATCTAAAAAATTGGTATCGGTGCACCTCTACAGTTGACCTAACACTTAACACTTATCAAAATTGTTATTTAACCTTTATGTAACCAGGCAGGTCACTTCAGAGCAAGCTCTTCACACCTGGAGTTATGAATGAGATAACGTTATCGCAGAAAAAAGTTCCTGTCCCAAGTTGATATTTATTCTATGTATGACAACACAAATGCTTCTTATGAAACAAAATGTGCACATATACTTAACTGCTGGTTGAACGGGCCCCCAACACACACACACGGTTTAGTCTGAACCTTATTCAGTGCAAGGTCTGAACAGTGATAGAGCACTTTTGAAGATCTTCTTCAGAACTTCTAAGAAGTTGGTTTAGCAACGATGACAAAGGGATTAACTTCCCTAAAGGAGAAATCCATTCTAAAACACTGTTAAAAAAACAGCTATTGGCAATATACCTTGCATTCCCGGGTCCATTTTGTGGTTTGGTGGTGAATATTTCTTATTCCCACAAATAACTGGCCAACGCAGACAACATGACATCAGGTTGAGATATTTCCAGCGCAGCTACAATGGAGCTTAATAAGAGAAACATTTCAGACGATCTAAAACATTGGTGGTAAACGTCAGGTTTTGGTGTCAGTCACTCCCCCCCCCCCCTTTGATATATCTGGAAACCCAATTCCCGATATACGATATACGTTCAGTATATTTTTGCAGCCCTAGTACGCGCACACGCACACGCACACGCACACACACACACACGCACACGCACACACACACACACACACACACACACACACACACAGATGCAGCTTAGCCAGACTGACACTTCAATTTCTCAGAGGCTGAACACAACAGCAGCCAGAGGGTGACAGGGCATATTTTGGTGGTAGCTCATTAAAACCCAACACCTCAAACCAACAGCAGATACCACTCTAACACACCATGTGAGACTCTGCACTAAATCTCCCCCCCAGGCCTCTTTCACAGAACACACACACACACATACACACTCAGTGTGCATCCCTTAGCAAGAACTATGTGTCAAATCCAAACCAGAACTGTCACTGGACAGCAAGATGCACACATCCACTTCTCTAGAAATCAGAAGGGAGTTCATGCAGTGAGATGTGGGTACAAGCTTATAATCTTCGGTCTAGCGGGATTCATACACATTTTCAATTTCAAATCTGTACTTCAGGCTTTAATGTTTGACTGGATTTGAAGATTTTGGCCAGTGCTCATTACAATGTATGTTAATAATGAGTGAGCAATATGACAACTTTACGATAATGGTCAAGCAGGCTAGTGGATTCTATCAGATCAATGTTTGGGTATGACAGTAAGATTTTCCTTTTCAGTTTGTAGTGTTTTTGCACTTGTGTGGCACCAAAAGCCATCTAAGCTATGCAAGTTGCCATGTTTGCGAAATGTTTGGAAAATAGTATGCAAAACTGCTTTCATTTTGTCACCAAAAGTGGTTATCCCGCATGCATTTGCTGTGAAATAAAGTTAAGTTGTATTTATAATGCTGCAAACATGTAATATCAGTCCATGCGTCTGTTGCTGCAAAATGTGAAAAATTTCAGAAAGAACAGGGGAAAAAAAACAGTGAACATACATTGAGTGTAGCTGACACATGGTTTCTCATTGGTCAATTAGGATAAATAAATGAACTTCTGTCATAGAGCATAGGCCAATACATGTACACATCTGCTGTGGCCATGGTGCAAAGAGTTGTGGAAAGCTAGAGAGGAACAGTCAGGGAAGGTATGGCATCGTTCCTTGACAGGTACCATGACATATGAGGTATTGGTGACGGATAGGGATGTCAGTTGCTATGAATAGTGCATCGACCACCCACCTCCATATGCTGACACACCAACACACATCGGCACACACACACACACATGATGGGGGGTTGATTGAGAGTGTGAACCCAGACTGCCGTTCATTCTAGGATGTGTTTGACAGCTGTGACTGACAGTCCAAATAGCGCTGAGGAAAAAACACACATCAACGACTGAGGGTTCAGTAGAGACCAAAATACACACTCCGACATGTCCTCAGCACTGTGTGTGCCAGACTCCACACACTCGAAAACACACATGCACTCACTCCGGCATGCGCACAGGTTTTGCTCTATTGCTCTTTCGCTCAGGCATGTGTCTCATTCCTCTCTAATAAATCAAACAATGCAAACTTGAGTTTTGTACGTCTACAATTTATCCATGCCAGGGTGCCTGAGTGACAACTGTGGATACAAGGATTAAAGAATGACTGTTTTTAAATGGTGAGGTGGAGAACAGTAGAACCTCATTAATCAGAACCTCAGGCTACGTTTACATTTAGGCATTTAGCTAACACTCTTATCGGGAGTGACTTGCAGTGAGTGATCGGTTAGGTGTTTTGTTTCTTGCTAAATGATACATGGGTGTTAATGGACACACTGCCTGTTCTGAGGATCGAATCTGCAACCTCTCAGTTACGGGACAGTCTCTCTAACCATTAAGCCACAATGGCACACGTCTAAGCTATTGTACTACAAAACTCATTATGGTATTAACATGGCATTATGAATAGTATGAACACAAATAATAGCTTAATTATGTGGAATTATTGGAGTTTCCTTGTTGATGCATGAAATCAAAAAGTTACAAGCTGCATGATGCAAACATTTTTGTAAAAGTAAAAGTGGGGCTCCAATTGAGAAGAGCATCCCTCCCCAATAATGAGACGCTGTAAATCAGACCTGATTGCCCAAATTAAATTCTGGTATCACGTACGGTCACTGGCAAATCCTCAATGCGTACATGAAGTGACGAATCAAAACTTAAGAGCAAAATCCCAAACTGTCTCCTAAACAGCAGTGACCAAGTGCCCCATCCTGAGCAAGCTGTACTCAAAAACGATGACTGAACCTCTTCGCCACCTCCGCCCCAACCAGCAACCAAGAGGAAGAAATTTAGCTCCGAGGAGTGCGGTTTACAGATCTGACATCTGAACAAAAAGTTACACGTACTTACAACATTTTGAAAGCACAAAATTAAAATCAAAACTAGAGTGCTTTATAAAGGTTCGTAGGCGACTTGTCTTTGGTTAAGCACTTTTATGTGATGTTTTCCTCTATATTTTAGACACACACACACACACACACACACACACACACACACACACACTATCCCTTGTAGACCTAGCTCTCCCCACAGGAACAAAACACAACACACACATGGGTTCAGAAGCCATTATTCATGTGCTCAAGGTCAAGGGTCAGGGTGGGACCTCTAGGGTGAACTGGCAGCAGTGTGTGCGCGCACAACCGTGTGTGTGTGTGTGTGTGTGTGTGTGTGGCCTGAATCAGATTGTATTACCATACAAAGATGGGTCTGACTTTAACAAAAGCAGAGTGCTGAGGCAAGCCCTTTTCCACTCTTTCTAACTATTCTCTTTCTTTTTCCTCTCTCTCAAAAGAGGAAGCGAGCTGGACATTTCATTTAACTGTTAGTTTCATGTTTATTTCAGTTTCAATAGCATTTATCAAGTGTATTGGCACTTTACAGAGGAAGGAGCTTAAAAACGGAATATTTAAAAGTTTTGATGCATGCGGATGTTCAACATGTATTCTCCATGATCGATGTGAGCAGAAATTAACTGGGCCAGCACTATGCAGTACAATTTAGTTCAAGTTCACGTCTTGGTATGAAAAGGGTGATGGATTTGTTCAGAGGAAGCTTCAATCTAGAAACTAATTAAATCCTGCTTTTTCGCATGTTTGTCACAGTTACACATCAGGGTAGGTCAACTACACTGCGATGGAGGCCCTCTGTGACTATGTAGCCTGACTGTGTGTCCGAGTTTGCATTTAAACACACACACACACACACACACACACACACACACACACACACACACACACACACACGTACGTAGGTAAGGGCCCCAGGACAGCACACGAAAACACCAGAGTGAGGGACAGAAGAGGGGTGGGATAAGGGATTAGGCCTATAAAAGGTGTCTGGTTTCCCTGCCTGAGGGCTGATAGCAGATATCACAACTCTTCTGAGTGGCTGTACACCTCATTATCAACACCGTGCTCCCTCACAGCTCACACTGGCCTCCACAGCCACCGGCCCTCTCAGTGACACCAAATATATGAAGCCTGCTCTGATCAAAGCTGAATAGGAGGCGCTTATATGCCGAGTTACTGCAGAAAAACTTCCTGTTAGCAGCATTTTCATTAACTCCCCTATTCATGCATCTGTTGAGCAGTTATACTTACAGTTGTACCATTGCAGGTTGTTAACATCAAACGCTAATGCTTAAATCAGGCGTGCCCAAACTTAACACGTTACAAAATGTAACGCGGGCGGTAAGCCTTGGGGCCAAAAAAACATTAATAATAATAAAATTGGACATTGGCTTGACATTTAGAAACCTAACAAGTAGGCCTAGGTATTAGCTTTTGTTATTATGGAGTTTGGTAATATGCCTTGTAATTATCAAGTCATCTCAATATCATCCCTCAAATACAGCTAATTAAACCGGATCAAAAAAGACAAATCACTCTCTCCAATATCATTTACTGGAACCTGTTGAAAGGCCAAAAGAATTTTGAAGAGGACCAGCTTATGCCCGCAGGCCTAAATTTGAGAGGCCCTGCCATAAATCAACACTATATGGAAGATGAGGAAAGCCTAGGATTAGGTCACTATGCTCCTTGTAAAGTTATCAGTGTGTGGCATGTTTATTCAACACTATCAAGGGAGGAGAGAGTGAAACGAGTGGTAATTTGTCTAGCCAAGCAAGTGTGTGTGTGTGTGTGTGTGTGTGTGTTGTGGGAAGGGTGGATGGATAAGGGGACCCAAGGCGAAGTGAGAGAAATTTTGAAATTTGAGCCCGCTGGCTACATCAACCCTGGCAGCCTATTGAGAAATACCTGCATCCTGATGTCACAAAACCCACACACACACACTGTTACGCTGGCTACGCAACTCACACACCATGCATAAACATCAGCCTTTCCTTAAACACACACCAACTTCCTTAACAGCGCTGTGCCAGTCTGTGTGTGGCCTGCAGTGCGGGTATTACGCACACGTCTTTCAGGCACGTATTCAATCATTGAGAAAAACCTGTCTACGTGTGTGAGTGTGCGGCCAAGTTTGGGCACTAAACCCGTATCCTCAGGCAACCCTGGACAAGTGTGGCAGAGAGGGGGGTGGAGGCGAGAGAGAAAGAGGGATATAGGGGAATAGGGGACACACAGAAACCACGACAACCGAGAGAAGTGTCTCGAGTCAGACGCTGCCCTCTGCTCGCTCTCTCTGTGCTCGGTGCCTGGCATGTGCCACCCTGCGAGCCAACAATCACAGCAGCCAGCTAGGAGCGGCGAGGGCAGAGTCAGAACAAATATTCCCACAATCCTGCCTGTTGGCAACGTCCCTGTGGAACGTCCACAACCATCCACGAGGGAGAGAGAGGGATAGGGATGTTAAGAAACAAAAGGAGGATCAGTTAAGGAGAGAGAGAAGGGCAAGATGGAAGAAAAGAGAGCAGGGCCACTTTGGGAGCGACATGAGAGGGAGAATAGAGGGATACAATGAAGGAAGATGTGATCAGAAACACAAAAAGCAAGAAAACCGTAATCTCCGATAAGAAATGAATAGGAATTTTCTGTCCGAAAACTGAAAGCCTTGTGATCCTCTATAGCTAAATGGATAGAGTATAACTAGAGTTGGTTAAGTTCTGGCAACTTTGGGTACTGGGGGGAATTTTGAGGCGACTTTGGAATTTTTGAGGTAAATTTAGGAATCTGTGGAAATTCTGGGAATTTATACTGTTCATTTATTTTGGATATTTAAAATTTTTTCTTTAATTCACTGTCTGTATGCCCGTATTTCACTATGAGACACTTTTGAGATCTCATAGTGTTCAGGACAAAAAATATTTTAAAAAGGAGAAACCCAATAGACATGATTCCATTTTAAGGTAGCGTATCAACTTATTTATTTTTTTTATAACAAAAGCCACTAGTGTCATATTTTAAAAGAAAATCATTTCAAAGGAGGCAAAGAATCCCAGCTTTCTCCCCTCCTACAGGTTAATAAAATAAGTAACATAAAAAAAAAAATGTGTTGGCCAGCTTTCTTTCTAGTTACCATCTTCTGATGAGGAAACATCCGGATGAGTAGGCTACATCTTCTGAGTCACTTGTATTGCATCTATCTTCACTGGCTCAAACAGTTTAAGATTAGAGTATTGCAACCAATTTCTCCACCCTTGCATTTGTGAGTCTGCTGCTCTATGATGGCGGGATATGAAGAATAGCAGCAGCAAATGGGGGAACAAGTCTTCAGAAGCACACAGTCTCTTTCACCAGGTTGATGTTGTGGCGTTGCTGGGAGCATTCCCATATTTCACATGCCATCCTTGGTTGTGAATTTGGCCAAACATCTGAGCACCGTCCCCTCATCAATATGAGGGTGGCATGCCAAGACTGTTATACTATAGGCTGAGGTTCTCTCTTCACTAGACAGTCTATGTACCTTCCCAGCATGAACTGGTTGGATGCAAAAGCCATGTTTTTTCTGAATGAAATCCATAACTCCTCTGCTTTGAGCAATAGAAATGATGGCAATGTACCACTGATTTTATCCTGCAAATCAGTGAAAAGCCTCAAGACATCAGGCAAGAGTGCCTCATCCCCCTCCACCTGGTCAACGCAAGATGCAATTGGGGAGAGAAATGCCAGGCTGCTCAGTATTTGTTTGACACGCCTGCCCTGGTATCAAGTGAGAGAGAATATGGACAGTTGTAGAGAAGCACATTTGAATTAATATACAAGTTTTTCCATCTGTTTTAAGATTCCCAAAATGGAAAATTACGAGAGAAAGTTGCCAAAGATTAACTGGAATATTACCTCCCTTATATAACACTAACACTGCAAGGGTTAGGGGTTTGATTTCCACTGGGACCTCTGATGCTAAAATTGTTTGCACTTGTGGGACTGAAAGGCACTTTGGATAAAAGTGTCCACCAAATAGCAAATACAACAGCACACAGACCAATGTCAGAAAAAAAAAAAAAGGGGGGGGGGGGGGGTAATGTTTCCCCAACTCTTGCATGAGAGGATACACGCATGGGCAGGAAAGCAAAACAACAAAGGGAACTCACTCCTCATCTTGACTAAGTTAACTGACTGCTGATGAGCTGTCTTACCCGCTGAGCTGACTGACTGCAGATGGCAGAGGTCTGGTAGCTGCCCCGAGACGCCCCGCTGGGGGCAGAATCAAGGGCAGGGCTGCTCAGCACTGTGTGTGTGTGTGTGTGTGTGTGTGTGTGTAGTCTGGTAGAGTTGGGTGGGTCACATCAGTCTGGGCTTGCAAGTGCATGCGTACATGCACAGACACACACACGCGTACTGGGCACCAGCTCCATCTGTCTTTGACATGGGAGAGCTTAATGACAGAGGCAGAAAAGCCAAAGAAAAGGCTTCCTCGTTCTCTCGCTCTCTCTCTCTCTCTCCCTCCCTCCCTCCTCTTTCTTTCCCTCCATCTCTCTCCCTTTTGACCGCACTCTCCAACATCAATGCTCCATATGGAGCTCTCTGGACAGACTTTTTAAACTCGTCTTGGCCTGGCACTCAACCAATTAGACATTTAGACGCACACTCACTTGCACAGTAACTGTACACATTAATGAGTCAGTGTAATCTGGCACACAGGCTGGAACATACTGAGCAAATGCATACTGCATTACTCATGCGCACCTATAGTATCATGTCCAAAAATTTGATACAAAGCAATGATATTCCAATGCCTCCCTATAGTGTAGCCAGCCTGAAATCTCTGTGTGACAATGTACACACACACAAACACACACACACACACATCCCCTTGATGCTTGTTCCATCTTTTGTGGAGTCTCCTCTGTGAATCCCACAGCTCTGATTCTGTGTGTGTTCTCTGACTTGCCTGCCACCTGGCTCCATTCAGTCTTCAGATAACATGAGTCCTAAATTGGGTTACTCCGACACTTCTGATGCGTCACAGCGGATCTACAGAGAGGTTAAAATTGAAGTGAATTGCCTCAATTTCAAAAATTCAATAGAGAACGTAGTTGGTACTACAGTGCACCAGATTAAATCACTTCACCCCTGTCTGATAGACCTCATGCTCCAGCTTATGAGTCCAAAAAAAAATGAAATGAAACTGCTCGCTGTACAAGTTTGATCTGGGTGCATTTTAAGGGGTTCGGGGTGATTTTTGGGCCCACTGTTCTCTATTCAGACAGATGTGATGCTGGAAACCCCGGAAGACTCAAGGGCTATGAAGCAATGCTTTATCACACCTTAGGCAGGTTATGGAGAGAGACAGCAAGGGAACCACTTCACTAAGATACCAGCTACATCCACAAAAACCCAACAGCCTGGTTTCAGCCAAATGCTGGTTAAATTTGGCTGTGGCCATTTAGTTTGTCTACTCCACCAGCAACCACCCATTTTTTGAGGTCCTATTCTCTTCTAAAAGTCTTTAATATTGTGGCTGGTGAATTTTTGTTTTTTTGCCCTAAATACATCTTTGGATTCAGAAGAATGACTGCTCCCCTCTTGCATATTCTCTCTGATAAAAGACTATGGCTCTATGAACAAGCATGATTTCAGTATTACTTTTATCATCCAATCCCACTAGGATGCAGCTGGAGAAATGTATGCACATAAAAAAACCATTGGACCTTCAAAACCAGACTTGGAAATGGCAAGTTTGCATTGTGATTGGAAGTGTACGTAATCTGGGCACAATCCAACCACAATAATGTTTACAGTTTTATGATAAAAATCAGACCAAAAAATGGTTGAGTACCTGGCAAGGTTTCTGGTGGAAAAGACCAACCTCTTGAAAAAGAGTCCCTAACAGCTCACTCATTGTAAGTCTGCTCACTCATATGAGCAATGTAAAGGGATGGAGATGAAAAACAGGAAAAAGTCATGCAGACTCTGATTTAAGTAATTACAGCCGCAGGAGACGCGTAACGGACATTTTCGGGCCAAGCGCACACGCATGGCAATGTGATCTCATAAAATTAGGCCTTTATGATCAGATCTTAAAAATCGCACTGAAGTGACAAGTGTAACCATAGCCAAAGACCCACAAAGACTGGCTGGAGTTTAGGGTTGAGACGGGTCATGTGCTCGGGGGAAGCTGTCAGGCAAAGAGAGGGGACGAGGCAAGGGAGCCATGAACCCTCAATGAACCACCCATCCCCGCTCCCTCCTCCTCCTCGCTCTCTGCTGAGCTGATGACTCATTGTTGGAAGGAAAGGGAACCTAGAGGGACAGAACGTGGGGAGTCAGGACTGACCGCACCAACACAGTCCAAAAGCCTGCCAGCTTTATACTTTACATTGTCCATCTACTGATACTGTAGCTGATGCTCTTATCTAGAGGAACTTGTAATAAGTGAGCAGGTAGCAGTTCAGTGTCTTACTCAAGGAGGGCTGCTGATGGCCGTCCTATTACGAAACAGTCTCTGTAATAGGGCTGAAAGATATTGACAAGTTTTTCTTGTCATACATTTTTTTAGAATTTTAACATTTTTTAAAGAAAAGTTATTTTGTTGAGATGACAGTGTGCAGGATTTACTGAGTTTGAGTATGATGAAAGGTTTTCCCAATATTGTACTTGATTCATGGGCCAAAGTTACCCAGAGCTCTAAAGTACCTTGTTCGGAAATCCATTTTGGACGCCCCTCTCTCTTAAGCAATTAATTGCAGCCTCTGTGATTTTGAATTTGCAGAAGTTCATATTGTGATTTCGTTTTTTTCCCCTGATTAATTGTTCAGCTCTAGTTCTGATTACGCAACAGTCTATCTAACCACTAGACCACTCTGACACCTGAATCCTATGCAGGTCACACTGATCACTAGTGACGGTCAAAATATATACACGTAAATCATAGTCAAGTTAAGAAACACCTTTCCATGTTGAACTTTTTCGATGATACTCTTGATTCTCGTGGGGGGAATTCTCTTTTCGATTCACGTCAGAGTGCAGCGTCTGCTACAGAGCAGCAGCCCTGGAGCTGGTAGGGTTTCAGTCTCTCGCTTGAGCACACTTGAACAGGAAGGATGCTTGCCATCACAGGGCTTGAACCCAGGCCTTTTGGTTGAAAGACGGTCTAACCTCCTCACCCTGCCACCCTGTTGCCTTCCTACCGAATGTCTCATTCATCTTGGTCGAGCACTGGTCACATTGTGGGGAAAAGTTCCTGTGTTGTTGCTTTAATTAACCAAGAAAAAAAACTAACATCACATGTCAGCATTGCTCACTGAAACCACAACCACTACAAGGTGCTTGACAGCTTGCACCCGTTGGTTTTGATGGGGAATACCAGCAATGCTACCAGACGGTTCGTAGGGTTGCTGAAGTAGAAAGTTTCCATCATAATGTGACCAGCGCCTGGCAAAGAAACCGAAAAACTAAAATCAGAACTGTCAAGGTGTACCTGTCATTCCTTTGACTCTTGGAAGATGGGCAGTGGGGTGGCCCCGTAGCTACAGATGGTCCCTTTACTAAAAGGACACAGGCTCAATCCCCAAAACAGCCAGTGTGTCCATTAACACCTGTGTGTCTTATAAAAGTATTCTCCAGCAAGACACAGCAATCCCTACCTACTCATTCAATGTTAAGGGAAACGTTTGTAGCAGCGTTTACAGTGTGGATGCAGCAGAGCAGCGACAGCCAGACTTCGTTTGTTTGCGTCAGTTATGGGTGAGCCATGCATCAACTGGACAATATGTTTATTTAAAATATTTTAATTGGTTTTCCCCCCCTCATTTTTTTCCATTCTAGTCAGTGGCTTCAATCAGGAGACTGAACTCTTGGCACAATAAAGAGGTCACATTATATTCATTTATAGACACAGAGCTGACGAGGCAGACAACAAACTAGGCTACAGAGCAACTTCAGGAAAAAAGGCTGTCATTGGTTTCAATCGGAAAACGGACATTTTGGCACAATGAATGAAGAGATCATATAATGTGTTGATTTTCTGTGTCTTTATTGTGTACAGATATATCCGCAAGTCAAAATGGTGTGTATCCGTGCTTAACAGACGCAAGCAGTCTGGGAAAAACAGACAAATGCTGCCCTTATGGCTCCCACACGGCGCCCGCACCCGGTGGGCACAGCAACATACACGGAATAAAATAGCTTTGTGTCAACTCCAACATACGCACATCTAAAAACCGGATCAAAAACGCGTCTGGTGGACACTGGCCTAAAGACAGTCTGGATAACAGCCTCGGCTAAATGCATTAACTTCAAATGTAATTGGCCATAAGTAAGCGGAGTCTCTCTCTCTGGCCATCTATCAGTTCAGTCCGACTAACCACTGCCTTGCCCTGCCCTCGCCTCAAACCACCCTAAGGACTGACTGCACTGCAACGAGACAAAAAATAGAATTCCTGGCAGAGAAAGACGAGAGAGAGAGACAGAGAGAGAGAGAGACAGAGAAAGAGAGAGACAGAGAGAGAGAGAGACAGACATTATGAGAAACCTCAGTGACCTTTAGCCCACATGTTGTGAGATCCTCAGCAACCCAACTGCAGAGGCTGTGGTGTACATATGTGTGTGTATATGCCGCTTGGCAATGAGTTTGTCACCTCAAGCCTGCTGTCTGGTTTCAATGTTGTTGTCATGACCGGAGGGGGGAGGAGGGGGGGGGGATTTGTTCCTGCTACTTGTTCCTCTTCAAAACCCACTGTCTCTTCCATACTGTCTACTCTCGTCATTATTAACTACAAGTCAAAAGGGAGGACCCCCTGACAAGAGATGGTTTCCCAAATCTCACCCACACACGCTCTGAATTGTCTTGAAACAAAGAGCAGAGGAACAAATTATTCAAACGAATTTGCCATACAATAGAATAAAGTGGAATGTATCAATTGTTCGTGATTTTGTGCAGGGTGGGGAATGAACACCTATTCTAATAATCTAGTTGGCTGGTAAAACAGTGAAACTTTGCTGATGATGTTAAGGATGAACTAGTCACTGTGGCCGTTGGATAAAAGTCAGTTTCCTTCCATGAGCTCATGTGAAACCTCACTTGCATTCTTCAACAGTGCTTCCAGAACGATGGCAACGGTAGAGAACACCAAAACGCAGCCACAAGTGTGAGATGATCAACCACAACATGAACAACCCTCTCCTCGAGAAAAAGCATTGTTTCCTCCACCGCAATCAATAGAATGTTCCACAAACTGACACACATGTCTATTACTTCATTGTGATTCTAGGCACAAGCCAAAACCTCCTGATGTCAACAGCCACAGGAATGCCACCAGGCGGATTCTTCAGAAAAGCTCTCTGGCAGCCTTAGTAAAACAACAAGACAATGCAAAGAAACGTCTGGTAGATAACGGTGTGCCTTTCCTGGAATACCCACCCACCCCTCCTGCTCACTTCTTTTTCCTTCAATATTTTCCTGACACTCTTGATAACTCCTTCTTGAGCCCTCCTATCTCTTTCTGAACCTCTGCCTCTGCCAGGGGGGGAAGCAGGCTGTTAGTCTCTCCGGGCTGCCATCACCTGCCTGGGCAAACGCCAGCAGCGGTGTCCCTGGAGGCTGGCTTGCCGAAATCATGGGCTGAATTTTGGAATATGGGTTTGAAAACTGACACACACTGAAAGCCATGAATTGTGAGGTATTGGGGATATTGTTACAGGAATAGTAAAACATTTCTTTTCCACAAGAAGGATTATTAATTTCAAGAAAAGACAAACAACAAACATGAGACAGAATTTGAGAGAAAATAAAATGGATTTAATAAGGCCCTACACAGAGCAAAAGCAAGGGAATCTGCGTAGGATCCGTGCACTGCTATGCTTAAATTAGCCTCAATGAGATAAACAAAGATCTGGCAGAGCCAATAAGACACAGCCTCAACAAAAAATGTCAATACAAAGGCCTGTATGGGTTAATCAACAACACAGCTATGCTTTCATCAGAATCATGACCCATTTAGCTTTTACCTTCAGAGAGGGGAGTGAGAGACATTCTGTTCTGAGATTGTCAGCAGAGCCTTTGTATGGTGCCACTAGTCGTCCCAAGGCTATAGCAACATCTCTTTCAAAAAAGGTTGGAACTATGGGCTGGCTTACTGCTTTGCCACTCCCTGCTTATCTAATGCGGCAATAGTGGCAGTTGCTTATGGCCCTGGGAGGTGTGGTTATCAGGGGCTTTCCCAATACGGGAGATCCTGTGTATTTTAGTAACCATCCTCTGAATGGAAGAACAGGCCTAGCGTGGTTGCAGGATAATAGAGCATTCTGACAACAGCAAGACACTTGACAATGCTTGTAAGCTCTGACAACCACAGTCGGGAATAACGAGGCAATTATCTGAGCCAATAGCATCAGAAAATAAAGCTTCTCTCTCTAAGCCGGTCTCTCTGGCGAATTCTCCCGGTAGCTTAGAGCAGCATATTCTAGTCTTATAAAGAGGCCTTGGCATGACTCGTTCCCCTCCTATTAAAAAGACGACTTCCAAAAACAAATCCCCCTCTCACCCCTGGGGGAAAAATAAAAACAACAACCACCATGCTCTTCATGCAGAAAAACAAAAAGTGGAAAGGAGAGAAGGAAAAACACTCAAAAGAGTCAACAGCATTCAATCTAATTTTTTCCTCTCGTTTGCAGTTGCTCCAACATAGGAACTGGGTTTGCTCGCTGAAGAAGCTGAATGAAAGCAAACAAGAGTCAGAAGGAGGGGAATCAGTTCATGTTTTCTGAATGAAACATCCTGACTGTGGGGGTGCGGCGGGGGCAAAAAATGCTGACACGGTAGAAACCACCATTCCCTTGGCAATGTTGTAATCGTTCCTAACAGCAAAGGAACAGGGGCAGGGAAGGGCAAGCGCAGGGCTGAGGAAATTCTCTTGGAAGAGGAGAGAGAGTGCGAGAAAAGAGAATGGGCCGCTCCAAAACAAGAGTCAGCGGAGAAGATAGCCTACTTCCACCGCTGTCTCCCCTGCCTCGTGTTAGCTTTCTGTCTCTCCCGTCCGCTCGCCTGCCTTAGCCGAGCAGCGGAGCCAATGCCAACAACAACACCATGAGGACTTGGGCCTCTATCAAACATGACGCTGGGGCTGTTTTCAAAACCACACTGGCTTTAGATTTACATCAGAATGTTCCGTCTTGTCCTCCCCGAGCAAATAGCAGCAAGGTTTTGGGAGCCCCAGAGATAAAAGTATGAGCTCAGCCTAATGCATTCCTAGCCTTGCACAAGTAAATAAATGCCCTCTCGCCACGGCTCTTGCATAAGGAATCTAACCCCCTTATCAGGCCCCGGGCTTTGGGGAATTAGGAAATGCGAGCCCCCTCTCCATCCGCGCACCCACATGAAAAAGGTTAATCAAATACATGATCGATACAGGGAGCCACTTGCTCCGAAAAAGCAGGAGGGGAGTCCAAGTATGGAGATATACCATGGTGGGGCTAATTCACAATGACAGACACCCTCTTCTGTTCACACACACACACACACACACACACACACTCATATACTCTGGTTCGCACACACTCCAGCATGTGGCTGAGGACCAAGAATGAGGAGTGCCAGGCTGGAAGTGAGCCAAGTCAAATTACTCAAAAATGTGCATTTCTATCCCCCTGGGTTTCTCCTGTGGCTGTTCCCCAGAGAGAGAGAGAGAGACGGAGAGAGAGAGAGAATGGAGGGACAAGAGAGACAGACTGAATGGGGAAACTAGAGAATGAAAGAGAACAAGACACTGAGTCGACTAGGGCGTGTGGTACTTTATTAAGAGGCACATCACCACTCGACCAAACAAGTTGAATCTGAACCCTGAATGAAACTATAGGCTTCGGGGGATATTTCAATCATGTGAAGTAATGGATACGCATGAACTTCCAATACAATAGGCTACTGTATGCATGTGAATAAATCCCCTAAAGATGTCTGGCGGTGGCACACTTGCTTTGGTGCTTTGCCTGTGACGTCTGTACACCCCCCTCGCTTCCAAAAAAAAAAAAAAGAACCCCTCCTCCTCCCACCCACACACACCTTTGAAGATTTTCACAGCTCCTGGCTGGATATGGGGCAGCTATGGAGACTAAGGGATCCTGAGGTGACACACAGATCAGGTTTTTACCAGCTTGTATCGCCTCCATCGTTAACCTATCCATCAATGCTGCTGCTCAGGTAGAGGAGGATCTGTGTCTGTGATGTGTGTGTGTGTGTAAGTGGGTGGACATAGGAGGGGTGGAGGGTGGTGGTGAAATCGGCATCTCTTTTAACTCTAGCCCTAGCCTCCGCCATCATAAAGGTCAGCGCTTCGACATCTGCTCCTCTCTCTGAACCTCTCCTTTCATAAAAGGGGAGCGGGGAAGAGGAGAGGACCCCAGGGAATGGATGCACGCGCACACACATACATACACACACACACACATATTCACTCTTGTGTCTGGATATTAAAAAAAAAAAAAAAAAGACTCACACTCTCTTCCGCATACACGCGCACTCACTTGAACACCGTCAACACAGCCCCAAAGCAAAACCCACACGCTTGTACGTCCGTGCTAACAAATACAAGCACGCACGGCTTGTCTCTCAAAGACAGGCTCAGTGGTATCATTACACCAGCAAAGAGAGGCTTGCCTTTTGGCCCGACAGACTCCACCGTTCATTTTTTTTTTTTTTGGGGCGGAGGGGTGGAGGGAGAGAGGGGAGAGCTAAATGGAATCCCGTCCCCCAGGGGCAAAGCAGAGGCAGCACTGTGTTGAAATAAGTGATTCATGCTTTTATCATCCCAGGTGAACAGTGCTGCTCTTTCAGCTATCACACTCACTTTCTCTGGCAGACGGAGGAGAGAAAAAAAAATTAAAGCAACACTATGTTTTTTTTCTTATTTGTTTTTTTCCCCCCTACATTCACGTCTGTGTTCAGAGATATTTGCTGCTTTATCTTATTGTGGCGTTCTGCGACGTTCTGGATAAGACCAGGCTATATTTGGAGAGATAGATTTGTGTAGTGCAGACAAGCAATAGGGGGCTTGACTGCACACGTTTTGTTGGTATCACATACACACCCAGGACTGCAACAATTTCGGTGTCGTCCGTTATATTGAGTATGTAGGCTATCAATTTTGCTCATTCACTCATGTGGTGTGCTGTTCACTGTGCAACGTGGCTACACTACAGTACTAACTAATGTGCACAAATACCTAAAAAGAAAAAAATCCTGCTCACGTAAGCTGACGCGCTTGACAACGCAGCAGTTCGCCAAGTGTTATTCAAACGAGGTTGGCCCGCTAGCTGTAGAGTGTAAATCCTGCCTTGTGTTTCCTAGTCAGTCTTAGAAACCAACTCTTCGGCTATTGCAGGTGTGCTACAGTAGTTGGGATGGTCATACACTAAAATGCAATATACTGTATATAGCTAGAAGTAGTTAAAAAGTAAAAGCAAAAGTTTTTTTCATTTTAAATTAGTCGTTCAGAGTAACTGATGAAATAATCAACAGATTAATCAATAATTGTTATTT
Source organism: Centroberyx gerrardi (assembly GCF_048128805.1). Taxonomy (NCBI): domain Eukaryota; kingdom Metazoa; phylum Chordata; class Actinopteri; order Beryciformes; family Berycidae; genus Centroberyx; species Centroberyx gerrardi. The sequence goes on along the minus strand of NC_136019.1, from coordinate 9,375,101 downwards.
GCAGCCCTGCACATCCAGTATCCAACAAGTGAAGATGGCGTTCAGAGATAGAAAGCACACACTTGATTCTTTATTGTTGATGTAAAATAGTTTGCCAGCCAGCCCATCCATATTAAAGCTGAATAGGGTAAAAAGAAATGATAAAATGTATGTATGAAGCAACGCGGACAAAAACATGGCCTACAGCGAAACTCTAAAATGAGAATTCTAAAATTAGAGTAAATGCACTTTTTAATGCAAGTGACTAATAGGCTACAGCTTCCAATTCAAAGGCATTCAAAGTCTCTACATAATAAACTATCAATGCTGTTGCAAGAGGGCCACAATACCATAACATGCCCATGGTTTTGGAGCCCCTCCCTGTGTAAACCCAGACCCATTCAGAGGGTGTGTGGGGGCAACGGGCTGTGGTCAGACTCTCTGTAGCCTCCAACCGTTGCTGTGATCACGGTCTGCCACAAGCTAGAAAAGACCCCTTATGGCACTTTAATTTTCTGTTAAACCTCTCTCGCCCAAGCACGCACCCACCCCCATCTTCCTCTCAAACACTGACCCCCACTCCCTCCACCCCGCTCGCAGAAAAACACACACACACACACACACGCCCAGCAAAACACACACACATACACACGAATCTGGAGATATCATCTGGACAGGTGGCCAGCCACCCAGACCTGACCCGCCTGCCCTCTTGCCTGCTCCCTCCCTCTGCCTCCGCCCCCCCCTCTCTCAACTGAAATCAGTTCAGGTCTGCTGGAAAGCCCCAAATGAACATGCACAGCCACCCCCGACCCCCCTTCTCCTACCACTACACACACACACACATACACACACACCTCCTCCAACAAGCCCAGCAAATGTCTGTCACCCACTGAGCTGTCTGTGGGGATTATTGCCTCGACAGTACAAAAAAAGGCTTGTGCTTGGCTAATGTTCAGGCAAATCATTTTAATCAGATAGGGTTTACTCCACAGACTGATCTTAGTAGTAAAGGCAACCCTTAAATAAGCCTCAGCTCAGTCCAACACAGCACTGGATCCAGGCAATATACATTTTATAAAAAATATGATTACATTACTGATACACTCCATGTACAATAAAACAAAGCAGCACATTTCTGGTTCACAAAAAAAGGTATCCAAGACATTCTCCAACCGTCAAGTCTATGTACAGTTTGAAAATAATCAATTTCCCATTAAAAGCCTTGGCTGACACAGAATTATGAACATGAACTAAGCATGGGAAACAGTATTCTACTATCTCTCTTCAACTGAGATTATAAAACTTTTAATATGAAACCGACTTCCATAAAACGCATTTCAGGAGTTGGTATTTAGTCAAGCAGCTAGTTATCTAAGAAGTGCCCAGACAGGGAAGACATATTCAAGTTCTTCGGAGCAGCAAATTTCACACTCATTCGACAAGAACCGTAATTGTGAAACTACACCAATGGCTCAGGCTGATTCTAGGATTTGTACCTGGATGTTTTTCAGTGAAGATTCAATTGATCACAAGCACACATGGTTGTGGGTGTTTGGCTATAAAGCTAACGGTGAATTGTGTCCTTAGATGCACTCCGCATCAAACGGTAACCAACGTTGGGATCGGTTTTGTATTATTTACTCAACGAGCAGAAGAAGCACATCGCTGTTTAGTAAACACTATTTTCTATCACTATCGTCCGCTTAGGCAACTAGTCATAAAAAGTACACGATAACCACGGACAATGACTGCTGATTGAAATTGATGGCTCTAAGCTTAAACATGTAACGTAAGCACTGTGAGTAGCGTCAAAACTGTCGCATGGCGTCAACAAATGCAGTCAACATTTTAAAACACTGAAAAAACCGATGCCTTGCTGACAAAGCCGCAACGTGTTTCAGTCACATATCGCTAGCTAACGTCCATTATCGGACAGCTAGCTGTTAAGTCGTGAATCAAATTCATAACGTGCTGTCTGGCTAAATAATGAACATGTTAAGAAAACAAATGCAAGACTGGGGATAAAATGTCTATTTCACTGTAAAGCCAGTGGCAAAAAGAATGAGGGCACATTAATATTAGTTTGTTTTCCGACCTATGCCACACTGGTTGTATTTAGCTCGCTGGCTAGCTTGCTAGCTAACGGCTCGCCGTTGTCTGGAAAAGACCACCGAGGGTGAAGTATTGCTTAGCTGGGGCTAGCTCACAAAACACCGCACTGCTTTGCAGCAACAGTCAGTTCAGTCAAGTAACGTTAACTGGTGAAAGAAAAACACTCGTACGCAAATACATTCAAATAAAGAAACGACTTCTGGTGACTAAACCAATAACCAAACACCCACTGTGTCCATGCTACTGCACATGGACTAATAACAGCCTATTTCATGCCAATAACTTGCATTCTCCTCAACTCCGCTCCCCACCACCAGCCCCGAATCTCAGACTCACCCTGTCACAACAGGCGCCATCTTCCACAAACTCTCACCAAAACTCCAATACTCGCGATATCCTTTCTCTCCCAGCCCAACAATCCGCCGAGACAACAGAAGCAGACTGGAGGTACAGGGACGAGGGAGAAAGAGAGAAAGGGGGTGGGTGAGGAAGACAGAAAAAAAAGGGGAGGCGGCGGGTAGCAAGAGAGAGAGAGTGAGCGAAAAGGGCAGACGCCACAACAACAGGCGTGGGAAACTTCGAAGATCGCGCGAGGCTTGGAAAACTCTCACAATAGACGAGTACAGAGGGAGCGCCCCTTATCGCGAGATATGCGTGTAGCGGAGTAGTTGTTTATCTTGTGGTGCTGAAATACTATTCCCACGTGTTTACCGGGTAATAAATTACAGCACCGATCGGTTTGGCAAACAACGCTAGTGGCGAGGAAAGCCTCAGTTTTCCCAGGCTCACACAGACTTTGTCGTATGCATTGTGTCTGCTCACGGAGTGTCTGAAACACTCAGTTCAGACAGCTGGATATAATTTCCGCAACAAAAAAAATCGCCTTATTTTATTATCATTCCCAATAGCATATAGACAACAAGAATTAGAGGCGACGGGACTGCGAGGACACGCTGAGTTGAGTTTATAGGAGGAATTAATGGAGGATTTCTGCACACCAAATTTACAATTCCCTTGGGTAGCATTGCAGTTCCTGTTTAGAATGTGGAAACAATGGTGTGAACACATGTGAATGAACCATACAAGGCAGATTAGTGCATTGCCATCACATTGGGGAGTCCCATGACCACCCTCCTCACAGCCCAAACCTCAGTCAAAGTACAAGGGAGGCTATTATTTAGAATTATCATACTTGGGAACGAGACATAGGCTATGAGCTTTTTTCTTTCTGTCGCCATTGCTCTCTCTCTCTCTCTCTCTCTCTCTCTCTGTGGACCCTAAGCCGAAGTGTATTCAAAAAGGTTATGTTGTTATTTACACTGTCATCCCCCATCCCACACATGCAGTCTTTCTTGTGTACCTGGGAGGGGTCAGAAAGCTGTAAACCTTCATGTAGGTCTCAATCCCCTGTGTCTTGTTGTCTCTCCAGCCTTCATTTGAATGTGTTTGGCCTCTTTGTTCACCTCACAATCACATCTAATAGGAGTTTTTAGCAACTTCAAAGAAAAAGTGAAGGCTCTCGAGACCACACTGATGGCCAGTCAAGACTCTCTGCCCATAGAAATTGTGTGTGTGTTTGTTTATGTGTGTGTGAGAGAGACTTATGCAAGGGGGGAAAAAATGGTAGTTGGCTGAAGCAAAAAGAGAAAAAAAAAAAATACAAAATCAATAGTTGGTTGATTGCCAGATCTGCAACAATGTTAAAATGTTTTCGAATATTTGAAACTACAAGATTGTTTTATCATATCTTGCAAGTGATGTGCCTGACTGGTTATGTTTCTTTCAATATGAATCAAGTGCAGCTCAAGCAGTCCAAATAACGGAAATCATATTTGAATAGATTTTTTACCCACTTTCATCCATAACAGATGAACTCTCAACCTTCCTGCAACTGCAGGTCTGAATCAACACCAAACACTTCTTTGTATAATGTAGCAGATGTGATTTCCCCCAGTGCACACTATATAAATCTACACATTTCATATTTTTCAGAGGCATAATTCATTTTTATAGAACGTCACTGCTCTGCCAGAAAGAAAGAGGAAGAAAAGGAGAGAGAAGAGAGTAGCAGGGGTGAGGTTTTGCATGAGAGTGTGCCTGGCCCGCGGCCCACACTATGAAGACACAGAGACGAGGACCTCATCCTGCCCTAAACCATTTTTCCGTTCCCTCTCTTTTTTATAGTCAGCGGAGAACCTCCAGTTACACTCAGAGTTGAATGGGGAAGCGTAAAGTTTCCTCAAATGTTTTACAGCTGAACACAGTAAAAAAGACTACACAAGTGCAAGTACTTTTCAGAGAAAAAAGGAGCGAGGGAGAAAAGGAGGAGAAGCCCTGCTTTGAGGACATGTTAACTTTTAAATTTAGGGGAGGCGTATTAGAAGTTTAACAACAACTGGATCTGAACTTTGACCTCTTCGGCTGTTGTAAAACTCATAACATGTTTTTATGGGCGCTCATACACATGATTTAAGGCTTCCTTGAGGCTCTTCTTGTAATTTTCATGTCTCTTTCTTCCCCTTGCTTTTGCAAATGTGTGTGATTTTTTCCAAGTGTTTTCAAGAATGTGCTCATGGGCAGCACAGAAAGTACTCAAATGTGATGAAGAAGATTACATTTTCCAAATAAACCAGTTTTATTCAACTCAATGGGTACTTGGGTGAGTAAGCAGCTCCTGCACTCGTCTCACTCTTTCCCCGCGCCTTCGTGCCCCTTTCTCTCATAAGGCGTAAAACGATTATTTTTAATGGAGAGGGACCATCTCTGGAGCTCAATAAAGAAAAGGTAGGCCGCCAATTCAAGCAATCATGACTAAGCCACGAGCCTCAGGTCTATAAATCCACTCACTTGACTGCTTAAGCTCATTGCCCAAGAGAAAGAGAGCGCGCGATAGAGAGAGAGAGAAAGAGAGCAAGCCCTCATCCCCAGTGTAAACGCCACTCACCAGCAGATCATCCCACTTTGTGTTATCTCAATATGGATTTGTAATAGCTGGCACACATTCTTGTTATTATATGATCGTCAGTTTGTCTAATGTATTGTTTATCATTTGACACCAGCACTGGAATATAAAAGGGTTTGGGTATCACTGAATGAAGCAGCTTGGTGATTGGTGTTGAGCAGATTGACAGTAAAGTCATAAGTCTTTTCTTTCTAAGCTGAAATAGTGAAATTAACAAAGAGTGGAAGTGTTTTGTTCGTTGCTCCAGAAAATTTTCACATCCAGCTTATCCAGCTTAGCCGAGCCACTACTAGCACTTATCAAAAAAAAAAAAAAAAAAGCCAAATTATTTTTATCTGCAGATTTGAGGGCTGAAAACGGAATGAGAGGGAAAGCAAGCCAATTAAGGAAGTGCAGTTGCAGTTTCCTGATTAGCAGCTCTTTGAAACAGACTCATTTGATGCAGCGAGAGGGTTGTGAAACTTCCTGAAATGAGCAGACGCACCGAAGGCACAGTCAGAGTGAGAGGCAGCAGCAGACAGAGAAAGGTGGGCCGAGAGACACTGGGTCAAATGTTAGACTGGTGTACAGACATTTAGACAGACACACAGACACACAGACAGATAGACAGGGACACACAGGATCGGCAGGCTGCCAGACAGATACAGGCAGGAAGTCGGCGTTTGGCGCCTCATGCCACCCGCACATACATTTCCCCGGGTAAACAAACTCAACTTCTCCAGCCGAGCAGCAATCAGAGCCACTTGATAATATCGTATTCCCTCAGTGAACATCACAAGACCAAGAGTCACATATTTATCAAGTCTGGCTGGTGTGAGTCTGAGTTCACAGCAGAGGGAAGGGCGTCCCTGTCTGTCCATCCGTTATGTCCATCTGTCTTGCTCTCCGGGCCGCACGGGAAAACCCAGGGGTGGAAGAGGGCAGACAGTTTGACAAATGGGAGGGACGATCGGTCTGGGAGGGGCGCGCCCTCTCGCTTCAAAAGACCCCGCACTCCCCTCTCGCCCTCCGTTCAAAGGCTCCTCTCTTTTATCACATGACTGTCACTGCAATTAGGTCCCAAAGACATCACGGAGCCCCGGCTGCCGTGTCAAAAAAAGAATGACAGGGTGATAAGTTTGCAGACCGTCGGGGGAACTGAGCGCCTGTTTTGCAAGCGCTCTCTTTTGAAAGAGAGGGGAATCGGAGGTGTGAGGAAAGAGACGTTTCCCCTTTCCTGGACCCGCATGGTTCACTTCGAGTTCACGCTGCCAAACTCTTGCGGGGGTGAGAACTGCACAGGCACGCTATTTGGGGACGTGGCGCAGCCTGTATATGACATATGAAAATAAGCAATATGATATGACTGACTTATACCTCAGTGGCACTGCAGACACCTAGTCTACCTTGTTGGCGGTTTATGGCCTTAATGAGAGCCTTTATAGTCTGCCCAGTCAATCTGACGACTGATAACACAACCACTTCATGATAAAGAAGATGAAATCAATCCACGCTATCCCTCATATGTATTTTTACAGCCTTTCACATTGTTGGAATGGGTCTGGGTTATGAGCTTTCATAACCATGACACAATCACAAGGACCCATAAATCCATTAGCGCGATGCTTATCAGCAGAAGCAACAAGTCCAGAATAGATACAAAAACCCCCAAAACCCAACAAGTTTCCTCTATTACCCAAGGTGGGATCATGTCAGCTTTGCAACCAAGGCCATTTTCGAATCATCCTGCTGTAAGGGTTGTGTGTGTGTGTGTGTGTGTGTGTGTGTGTGTGTGTGTGGCAGACTGTGTTCTCATTTTCACTCGAGGGAAACTGTTTCATAAAAAGTTATATGAGTGTGGTCTGGGCTGACTTGGCTCCGTCTCTCACCACTACCTTTCAGTTCAGCGCTTGCCTCGGGGTTTTGTTCTTTGATTAAAAAAGCAGAGCTGATCATGAGCTCTGAAAATATGCCTGATGCGTTGTGTTATGGAAAATATACAAACAGCCTCATGCTTGTAAACTGTTCCCTATTTGAGAAAAATGGAGCATTGTCAGTGAGTGGTAGTAGGTCAGTGGAATTTGGTTTAAATGAAGCTAATCTTAAACCATAACCTTTGACTTTCTGTATATCCACCACATTAAATGATAAGATTTTACTAGTTGATGCCCAGTCCCCACATTTCTAAAATTGGAGTCCATGTTAAGACAAGAATGGGATATATTATGTGATGGGATATGCATACAGTGAGAAAACTAACCTCTTATTTTACTTGTATGTGTACTTTACATCCATTTTTCTATGATGATGGGGAGTGGGATCCTACAGTAGATCAACATTCTTACTCTTTATTAGTATAGATGTACAGATATATAGATATATATAGATATATGCACAGATATATAGATATATGTATAGATAGATGTACAGATTTACTCCCGAATCATAGTTTTGTCCCTGCTACTACAATGTTCTGATGAAGCTAGAGTAAAGATTGATCATTTAGATGTTCTTTGAAAAATCTGGAGGTTTCCTAACAGAATAGCCAAGCAGGCTTGTGATTTGAAGTTTGCTGGTTCAGATTCTCAGAACGGCTGGGAAAATGCGGTTGGGGAAAATGAACTAGTGACGCTCTCCCATCCCTCAACAACTACCGCTGAGATCCCCTTAAGCAAGGTACATAAACAAGCCCCTGTTGCTCTGGTGTGGCTGTTCAGTGGCCAGCAGCAGACGACTGAGGTTGTGCAGAGCAGCACACAAGCCTGAATGTGTGTAGCTGTGTGAATATGAAGCAGGGTGTTGACAAAAGAAACGCACACATACACAGAACACCTTCCATGGATGATTGAAGGTTTAAGAAAATACTGCCAAAATCCAAATCCAAAGAAAGCAAATATATCTTTTCATCATTTGTTCCCATCACGTATCAGAAAATCCTAATTTTTGAATCCTGTAAATGTCACCATTCCTTTTATATGTCTGAAACATCTCACAGGTCTAATAGCATCAGACAAGTGAGAGAGATACAACGCAGCCAAGCAGCTCAAAGCGTACAAAGAGGAAATCTGTGTTGATTTGTCTTTGCATGCTGTCTCTGTACTTTGCACTCCATCGGCGCAATGGTGACTCAGCTGTGATGCAGCCAGTCGCTTTCACTTCTGGACTGCTTCACTCGATGCCTTTTACTGTGAGTGACATCTATGTTCCACCTCGGAAAATCTGAGTCGATGCATGCAGCCCATAAGATCTGCGCAGCCCTAAACAAAATCTCTTGACCCTTTTTGAACGCGCACGGATCCAAAGGATGATTTATGGTAGCCATACGGAGTATAGGCTGTAGGAATTCTCTAACCTCAACACAAGTTATTTTGTTTGTTGTCAGGATGTGGTTGAAACATCATCTTCTGAGCCTCTAGATTCGGTATCGCGGTCGGCTAGGCCCAGATCCAATATTTTCGGAGAGGTTTTGTCCCAGCAAAAAGAGGCTAGTAGAAAACTCCAGAATTCAAAACCATAAGAGAATAATCAGGAACAGGGTCAAAAATGTCATAACAATGGAACC